>NC_142603.1:18335592-18635592 GCF_041222555.1 Hakea prostrata
ATGAGATATTATTACAGAGTACCGACGTGAAGGAATTACATGCGAAAATCAGAAAGTAGGCCAAGAATTGTTGTAGAAACAAAGAAAACCAAGACTTCTCGAGTTAAAACAGTTGACATGAAAAGGGAAATAAAAAAGACACTGACAACATTTGCAGGTTCATCAATATATTTTCCTCTACTCCTTTTCAGGTTCTTCACTTACTGCTTGACTCTTAGACTTTCAATTGACATATAGATATGATCCTTCTTTTGGTTGAACTTCCCTTGATGATGCATGACAGTAGCATATTGTCAATGATGAAGGCAATTGATGCAGTTTCAAACAATATGTGGGCCATCTGTAAACAAGGCTGTTAGTTGGGTCACATGGGACAATAGGCTTTGTTTTGAGTGCCCAATAGCTTATAAGGGTCATGAGCTTCATATTTTTGGGTTTTCCATTGTAACGAGATAAATCTTTGAGTTCAAACACGAGGGATTTGTGGCCCACATGAAGCTAGGTAGTGGCTTTTATTTTCTTAGAGTTCCTAGATACGTTCTATGTTCAAGAATTAAGTTGTAATCACATTCCTTTGCACATTTTATGAACTTTTAGTTTGACTTCATGACCAATGTGACATGAATTGAAATGCGTAGGCATTACAATATGACGCAGTTTTTATTTTTACCTAGTCCTAATATTTGTAATTATTCCAGTTTCTTTGGCAGGCAGGGACTGTTCCTATGGCAAATTCAAATGGGTCTTCACACATTAGGAACTTTCCATACTTGGGAAAACAGTCTCTGCTTCCTCCTAAAAGTCCCTTTCCGAGCATTTCACCATCCTATTCTGAATATGGAACCGTTCCGGCAATAGGATCAAAAGTTATTCCGAAGCAAAGAGAGGGGCCTGGACACCATCAACGTACTTCCTCTGAGAGCAATCTAACAGTTGATCCACCTTCTTGGCTTGATGACCTTCTCAATGAGCCAGAGACACCTGTGCGAAAGGGTCACCGGCGATCCTCTAGTGACTCATTTGCTTACTTGGAGTCAGCCAATGCTGCTTACATGGAAAATGGTGCTCATGAGGATAACTTAAAAAATACCTCTTTACGAACTTGGGGATCACTAGATTTTGAAAATTGCAAAGGGGCTTGGCAGGATTCCTTGTACACTGAGCCAACTTCTTTTGGGAGGCTGCAGAATAGGTCATGGGAATCTCCACTGAGTTCTGTTAACTATCTGACTGGCCATCCGTCTTCCAGGGATAATATTTTACGCCAAAGCTCTGGACAGTTATCTGTTCCACAGGAACCGGACAGGGTTTCAGCTACAGCTACTGACAAGCAAGAACAGTGGGAATCTGGATCCCGTAATCAAAAGAAAAATTCTGACAAGAAGCAAGAACAGGGGGAATCTGGGTCTCATAATCAAAAAAATATTTCTGAGAAGAAGGATAACTCTTATGCAAAGCCTTCTACATCAGACACAGATCCAAAGCGTGCTAAACAGTAAGAAATCTTTGTTCATTTGTTCACAATTTGCCTGATTTGCTATGAGTTTGAAGTATTTGTGTTCATTGCTGTTAGTGTGCTTTTTAAGATTCTTCGTTGTTAAATGATTTCCTCACTGTACCCCTCCTCAACACTGAACCCCAAACCCCACCAAAAACAACCCCCCCCCCAAAAAAAAAAAAAAAAAAAAAAATCAAAGCCCAAGTAGTTACAATAGAGGAGAAGAAGAAAATTGGCTGTACTTTTTTCATTTTAAATATTGAACCTTTGTTATTGTAGTTTTCAAAGTTTTTGGTGTGTCTGTAATTAGGCCTCAATGCAGGGGTTTAAGTAGAATATACCCTAGTTACTAGGGTTTGCATCCTTGTATATATGACAGTGGATGCTGTTTACAGGCAATTTGCTCAACGTTCACGAGTTCGGAAACTTCAGTACATAGCTGAACTGGAAAGGAATGTCCAAGCTTTACAGGCAAGTTTATTAAAAAGTTGAATGCATTATTTAGGCTGCTCTAGATTTTGAATTATTTATCCTTGATATACAGCTATGGATGCTATTATAGTTTCCCATATATAAATTCTTATACATGAACTTTTAGGTAGAAGGGTCTGAAGTTTCAGCGGAGCTTGAATTTCTGGACCAGCAGAATATTATATTAAGCATGGAGAACAAAGCCTTAAAGCAACGGCTTGAAAACTTAGCACAGGAGCAAATGATAAAATACTGTGAGTCTCTTATACCAACTACCTAAGCTGCAATAATGATAATAAAATAAACTACCGTAAATTGTGTTTTACCTGGAAATGATTGGGAGAAACTAAATTTTTGAGGTTGTTGATCAGTGGAACAGCAAGTGTTGGAGAGGGAGATAGCAAGGCTACGAACTTCATCTCAGCAACACCACCAGCAGCAACAGCAACACCAGCAGCAGCAGCAGCAGCAGCAGCAGCAGCAACAGCAACACCAGCAGCAATCACGACAATCATCAACTCATCGCCGATCCAGTAGCAGAGATTTTGATTCCCAACTTGCCAACCTCTCTTTGAAGCATGAAGAACCGAGCTCTGGTCATGATCCAGTCACTGATCACTCTGTATTTGATTTGAGATAGACCCGTATTTGATTTGAGATAGACTATGTGCTGTATTTTTTGTATTTTGCACTCCATTGATGCTGGTGATGAATGAAGCGTCTTTCCTGGAGAGCAACTGAGGGTTGCCATCAGAATCTTGGGCCACTGACAGCCACTTCCTCCCTAACAAGCAAATTGTGTTTCTATATCATCATTTATGCACCTGGTGATTGTTGCCGGAGAATTGATTTTCCAGCTGGTGATTCATCTGAGGTGATAAGCTTGTAATCTTCTCTCTTCTTTTAATGGTTGTCTCCTGTATCACAATTTGACTCTGATTCATGAGTGGTTGCTTCACTTTTATGATTCTCCAGATAATAAAACTACTTCATTGGAGATTTATTAGCTTTCTTGAGAGAATGGATGTCTAAAAGATGGCTTGCCTTTTGAAAGTAAGATTTTCAGATAGGGCCATACCTCTTGCCAAATATGGGAATCTTGTGTTCTGTTTATGACCTAACGCTCCTTCCACAGTCGCCCAAGCAGCAACCCCCCTCCTCCCTCCTTTTTTGCAAAGAAACCATTGACACCTTCCCAACTTTGTGGATCTTAGGAGGAGGTTCACAAAACTTAACACCATCCCTTTGCTGGTAACAGCTGAGGGGAGATTACCATTTTATTCTCAGTTAATAATTAGATTTAAAATATTAAGTTAAATTTCCTTTTCTACTATCAACCTATTTCTTCTTTAAACTTTGCATCTAACAGATGGGTGAAGAGATACTCTTCTGTCATCATCTTCTCCAATTCTCTAACAACTGATCCCCCAAACAACCCTAACAAGTTGTGATTCGGAAAGCTTAAGACAACCGATCTCTTTTCAAATGAAAAAGCATTGAAGATTAAAACAAAACCGAATTCTGTACTGTAATAATCTCTTTCTACCTATTTTCACTGTAACCCAGGTGAGCAAAAAGAGAAGGATTTGCATAATCCCTTGATAATCTTAGTTCAAATGTGCCACCCACTAATTAGCTAATCGCTTCTCTGCCCCTAACTACCAACTCGTAAAATCCATTTCTTAAATGGAAACAACTCTCAGGATATCCACACCATCAGAAAGCAAAAGAAAAATCAAAACTTTCCCACCTTCACCTCTATTTCATTTTTTTTCCTTCTGTCTCACCGATTCTGTTTGCTTTCTCTTCCTGGGCTTACTTTAATCGACTTTTTGGTGTTTAATCTTGTCTTGTTTGCTGGCTACAATAGGGTCGGCTCGCAAATATCCATGTCCCGACTTAACCAATGAAGAAGATGATGAAGAATTTCCCCCTTCACCCTCCTCTATGAATGTGGTTCAACTTTAAATAAGATATTAAGTTGTTTACCAAAAAAAAAAAAAAAAGATATTAAGTCTGGGGGACCTTAAAATTAGAGGCTTAAGTTAAGATTGGGTCATTTTAATAGATAAGGGATATTTTTGTCATATTTGAAAAAAATTGGGAAATTGTCAGCACTATCCCTGGAGTTACCCTGTAAAGTGAATGGAATTCATTGAGTAGCGGAGCACAGAGATTTGAAACCGGACACAAATGGGAGATTTTACCGTTGGTTGTGTGAACTCAGACAAAACAGAATTCACATTAACAAAACGAACGAGATTTAGGGAGAGGTGAAACGGAGTTTCTCCATACTATCAAGCGTAAAGATTTGAACCATAATTTAATAAATATTTTTTTAGGATAAATCTAGAAATTTCATTCCAAAAATTCAAACTAACCAAACAGTTAATTTTACGAACCATGACTCTATAGATTTGAAGTCTATAGATTTGAAATCTCTAAATTTCTGAAATCTACCGACTCAAGTAACCAAACCGGCCCTTAACCAATTTATCAATCAAATCCCTTATAGGGTAAAGACTATCAAAGACACCCCCTCCTGTTAGGAAATTAGTTAAGTGCTAATGTAAACAAGTTAAATGTTTCAAAATGACAAAAATAATATTGAACCATAAAACTCTACACTCAACTTGTTTCTTTGTCTACTTGCAACTTAAATGGTATCATCGAAGTCTTTTTGCTATTGCGAGCCCTAGATCCTGGTCATGGCTTTTGAGCAACTGCTTGTTCCACCATCGTTTGTGAGAACTCGCAACATCGGTTTCCTTGTAACCATATGATGAGTGTGAGAACTCGCAACATCCGAAATAGTAGAGGGCTGAAGTTGAGAAGCTGATACTAAAGTTGTTTGATTAATAGAGTCCAAAACAGAAACTCCGTTTGAAGGACGGTCCAGATACTGTTTATGCAATTAGTCGAGTTGCCCAGTTATGCATTCTCCAACTAATACTCATTGGAGTGAGGTGAAGCGGATTTTACATGGCACTATTGATATGGGTCTTTTCTTCTCTTGCCAATCATCTATGTCTATCATTGGGTACTTTGACGCTGACTGGGCATGGTGCCCCAAAGATCGTCATTCTATCACTGGCTATAGTGTATTTCTCGGCAATCATCTAGTATCTTGGAGTTCTAGAAAGTAGAGAATTGTTTTTTGCTCTTCCACGGAGGCCGAGTACCATGCTATTGCATCTGTTGCCATAGAGATCTTATGGGTTTAATCACTGTTGGGAGATATTGGTGCATTCCTTCCCACTGCTCCTGTGATATGGTGTGACAACATAAGGGTAAGGGCTACATATATGACTTCGAATCCTATCTTCCGTGCTAGGACCGAAGCATGTTGAGATTTATACATGATCTTATTGCTTCACGTCAGCTCATTGTTCGCTATGTCTCCACCATCAATTAACTTCCTGATCTTCTTACCAAAGGCTTGCCTTAGGTTCTTTTTCTTACTTTTCGCGACAAGCTTACGATGTCTACCCCGCTTTACTTGAGGGGGTGTGTTAAGAAGAGTACTATGTGTACTACATATGTAGGCGTATCTTAGCATAGTTAGTGCATCTTGTATTTGATATAAATACTTGCACTTACCATAATAATATTCAATTTGTTCATTCACTACATCTATCATATGATTTCTTCCTCTCCCAATTGTATCCAAAGTTTGAGAGTTTGATTCATGGATAGTGTTTTTAAACATAAGATGTTGGTATAATATTAGAAATAAATAAATAAAATCTAATTGAGAATAACACAGTTAGTAATAAAGAGTTTGATTGGTAAATTGGGTAACTCAAGGGATGCCATTAACATTAGAGCCTAGAGAGTTACTTCATTCCCCAGAAAGAGGCGAAAGTCACAGGGGGGTTATTTGACATATGAGATTAAAACTACTAAAATCAAGGGTTGAAAATAAGGGGTGTCCAAACTAATGTATTAATAGCACAATAGAGTTAGTCTCAAGAGGTGGCTCAGTTGATAAAAGACCAATGCTTCGATGTAAGAGGTTAGAATTCGAATCTCCTCGGGCTAAGGACGAAGTCCTACCTATATTAATTATATAAAAATCCCCCTAAGGATGTAGTGGAGGTGAGTGTAAGTTGGCTCGGAATGATGCTAGTTCCAAACAAAAAAAATTTATCGTAGAGTTGCACATTTGCTAAGACCAACACTTTTTATTAAAAAAATTGTGGGTTCAATACTCCAAATCCTCAATTTGAAAATCCTGTTTCTAATAGTATAGCCGTCTCGCTACCACCTTCACGTTTGATTACTATCTTTCGATTTACTCTTTAGGGATTTGAAAATAAAATAGAAAATTGTATCTGAAAAAGATATTATTAATACATACAATAAGAAATTTAAATAGTTTATACAATCATTTGGGTAATGGTATAGATCACTAGTCGATGAATTTGATTTCATATATTCACTATACCAGCAAGATGATTTTTTTTTTAAACTTAAGGAAGAGGTGATCCAATGAACTTTGAATTAAAATTGAGCACTAGAGTTCTTAAATTTCTTTATTATGAAAAAAAAAAAAAAAAAAAAAACAATACAATTCAATGATATGAACTAAAAATTCAAGAATTCATAAATTTGCGGCATTAATATAAAAACTCACCCCGTGAGAAAATAAATCGTGGTGCGCACAAGCTGGCCCGGATGAACCTCAATTCCAAAAAAAAAAAAAAAAAACTTCGAAAGGGATTTGGCTCTTTTCCTTATAAGGCTTTCTTGGTAAGTATACAATATGTAGAATATTTTAATCTAAAAGGTTAGAGAAAATCAATAAGTTTCTTGACTTAATTAAAACATTTATATGTGGCAATCTTTCATCACTCGTTGGACACTTATTAATTGGAAGATATTCTCAAAGAAGAGGATCTAAACCCCCTTGAGAGTTTTTAAGCAATAATCCTAAGAGTATTCTATCCGTCGAAAGAAAGAAAAAAAAAGGAAGAAAAAAAAGTGTATTCTATCTTGACTTTGTGATGTCATTTTCAATCACATTTCTAGAGAAGCTAATGTAGTAGATGACTCTCTAGCAAGATAGGCCATGTCTAGTACAAGTAGAACAGTCTCGCCTCTCACTGCTGAGTGACTTCTTGATTTGTGTTTTCTTGAAATCTCTGGTACTTTTTGCTGTAATTCTCAATGAAATGGCATTTATCTAAAATTTAAAAAGAAAAAAAATACTACTAACAAATGTCTTTGAAACTTTAATCTAAGTTTTACAAAACCATGAGTGCTTCATTTTAAATAAGTGCATAGCTCTAGATAATTTTTACAAAGAAAAGAAAAACCCTAAAAATTGAAGAGAACTGGAAATAAAGCCAAATGAGACCGAATTGAAACAGATCAATTGACAAGAAATGTTGGTGATAATTTTCTTTTCTTTTTTTGTTAGGGCTTGTTTGGTTACATGAAAATAAATATTTCAAATATATGGATTCATGAATGAGAGATTTATACCCATTTGATTGTGAAAATCCTTAAATTTATGAAATTTGGAGATTCATCCTTTTACACTTCGTGAATCTGTAGATTTATGGGTATGGAGTGATTTCATCACTACTATAAAAGCACTAAACATTTGCGTATTCACAAAAATCACGTTGACCAAACAATTTTTCATAATAAAATTTTTACAAATTCAAATTATCTAATAATTAATTGTTTAATTTTCATTTAGACCCCCTGAAGTTTGGTTCATGTCACTTTTAGTCCAGTTTAAATTTACTTTTGCATATGGCTCCCCTGTGGTTTTAAAAAATGATTAACTAAGTACAAGCTTAATAGTTAGTTTAATAAATTTTGTGACAAAAATACCTTTGTGGCCTTTGAATTTTTTTATTTATTTTAGTTTTAATAATATTCACATCCCTTTAAAAAAGAGGGGGAAAAAACACTCGCGAAATTTTCCTCTTGATGCATGTAATCTTCGCTCCTTTTTACGAGCCATTTTCTGTGTTTTGATGCTTGCAGCTTCAACAGCGAAAGAAGCAGAGGAGGAGGAGGAGAGTTGTAGAAGACGACAACAAGCATGCCTTGCAGTTATAGTTTGAACCCTAACTTCAGGTTACAAAGCCTTGAATTCACAATACTTCAGATCTAAGAATCAAATTTGTAAAGATACAAGACCCTGGCAATAAAACAGAGCCCTTTGAGATCGAAAGAAACAATTCGAACACTACAATTTAGATCCAGTTGTTCCAACAGAATTTTAACAAAAATGAGAGACAAAAAAAAAAAAAAAAAAAAAAAAAAAAAAAAAGAAAGAAACGAACCACAATTTAGATCCGGCCAACAAAACAAAAATGAGAGACAAAAAAAAAAAAAGAAGAAGAAGAAAGAAAAGAGCCCTTTGAGATCGAAAGAAACAATTCGAACACTACAATTTAGATCCAGTTGTTCCAACAGAATTTTAACAAAAATGAGAGACAAAAAAAAAAAAAAAAAGAAGAAGAAGAAGAAGAAGAAGAAGAAGGAGGAGGAGAAGAAGAAGGAGAAGAAGGAGAAGAAGGAGAAGAAGGAGAAGAAGGAGGAGGAGGAGGAGGAGGAGGAGGAGGAGGAGGAGAAGAAGGAGAAGAAGGAGAAGGCGAAGGAGAAGGAGGAGAAGGAGGAGAGGAGGAGAAGGAGAGAGGAGAAGGAGAAGAAGGAGAAGGTAAGGAGGGTAAATTAAATAGAGAGGGAATAAGCGTTACCAAAGACAGAACGAACGATGGTGAGGATGAGAAGGAAGATCAAAATTTTAGGGCTAGGCATATAAATAATCGACTTAACGAACACTTTTCAGTAGTTCACAAGTGATGGATTTGAAGCAAACTATTCGTCTTCTTCCTTGGGTTGTAAACTTGCAAAGCAACTATAGAGCAACTATTCCGTTTCTATTTTAGTAAATTAAAATTAAAATTAAATAAATATATCCAAAGGACACAGGGGCATTTGGGTCACAAAATTTATTAAACTAACTGTTTCTGTTAAGTTTGTCCTTATTTAATCATGGGTAAATATCACTTACCTCCCTTCTTACTTGGACAAATAGCATTTACACCCCCTCTTAGTTGGATAATATCAGTTATCTCCCCTCTTACCTAACAAATATATCAAACACCTCCCATCTGTTAACTTTCTCGGTTAAATTTAACTTTTACCGTTAAATGTTTTTCTAAAACTCCAAACTACCCTTGGCTAAAATATTTTTTATTTTAAACCCTAAATTGTCGTAATTATACTAACAGTTAAAATACTAAATTACTCTCAATTAAAATAATTATTAAAAATCAAAACTAAAACTCAAATTATCTTTAATTATTAAAAGCCCAACATGCCCCTTTTTTTTTTAATCAAACAATTAAAAAAACACATACTACTATCATGTAAAATTAAAAATACAATTAAAAAAGAAAGGGTATGTTTATAAAATTAAACATGTACTACTATTTTGGGTTTTTTTAATTGTTTGATCATTTAAAAAACAAAAAAGGGTATGTTGGGTTTTTAATAACTAAAGATAATTTGGATTTTAGTTTTGATTGGTTTTGGTTTTGGTTTTGGTTTTAATTGAGGGTAATTTAGTATTTTAGCTATTAGGGTGATCAAGGCAATTTAGGGTTTAAAATAAAAAAATATTTTTAGCCAAGGGTAGTTTGGGGTTTTAGATATTTAACGTTAAAAGTTAAATTTAACCGAAAAAATTAAAAGAGGGGAGGTGTTTGATATATTTGCTAGGTAAGAGGGGAGGTACGTGATATTATCCAACTAAGAGGGGGTGTAAGTGCTATTTGTCCAGGTAAGACGGGAGGTAAGTGATATTTACCCTTTAATTATTTATTAAAACCACAGGGGAGCCATATGCAAAAGAAAACTTAAATTGGACTAAAAGTGACATAAACCAAATCTCAGGTCCTGATGAAAATTACCCTAATTAATTTTATAAATTATGGTTTCATACTTCATATTTGAAATCTATAAATTTAAAATCTATAAATTTAAAATCACTAGACATTTAGACTTTATCTAACCAAAAACCCCCTTTGAAACTCACTGAACCAAACTGGCCTTAAAGAAATATTGGTGTGAAATACAAACACAAACGTAGAATCCGGACTCGCGATCAGAAAACCTGCTCTCCGCCGCAGTTTTCTTTGAATGGAATTAATTGATGCATTGTATGTGTGTTTGTGGACAAATGTCCGGAAGATTGGGAAACTCTCACCGAGATCGAATCAATACACCAATCGGAACGATGAGATAGAGATAGCTCGCTTGCTGAAAATCCACCTCTGCAATCGAGAAAGAGAGGGAGAGTGAGAGAGTGAGAGAGAGAGAGAGGATGGGTGGTGGTGGTGGGCCTTTCCAATTCCTTAAGAAGTTACGGCGGCGCCGGCCCCGGCCTCGGCCCAAGAACAAGGCGGAGATGCAATTGCATGTGGTCGACGCTAATATCAACAGCAACAGCTCCTTCATTGACGCCGGTAACAACAACAACAACAGTTCCTCCGTGACCGTCCTATCTGCAAAGGGAAAGAAGAAGACTGGTGGGTCACGGCTCTGGATGCGTTTCGATCGATTTGGTCAGACTGAACTGCTTGAATGCGACAAGAGCACAATCATTAAGCGTGCTTCCATTCCTGCCAGGGATTTGAGAATCCTTGGCCCTGTCTTCTCTCACTCCTCTAATATCCTTGGTAATCATCTTTCAATAAATGATCATTATTTGAATTGCTCTGGTTCATTGATATTTTGTTTCATGTGGGATTGGAATTTGATTATTTGAAGGGATGAATGGAGTGAATCAAGGGAGAAATGGGCCTATTACTTGAGCAAGATTTGAATGTGGAGTTCCTGCTTTTCTGGTTTTGTAATTCCTTTGCTTGTTTTTGTTTGTCTGGTTGTATTTAGTGTGGTTCATGCCTCAATTTTCATCAACTGTGTTGCCTAAGACACTCAAGTTGCTCTTCTTTGGCTATTCATACATGAAACTAGGTGAGGACAACTTGGTTATGTTCTGTCAATCTCTATGTATGACCCAATCTGGATCCACCTCATTTTCATTGATTAATGACCCAGTCTGGCTCGTCCTCATTTGTGTTGATTAATGTACCAGTTCACCCCTTCTTGCATTGTGAAGTGTTCCTTCTGGACAAAGTACATTTTTTTTTCTTGTCAAAGGATTGGGAGCTGGATGCTATGGGAGTTTGTCTAGATGACAATTCTGAATTACATCCTACTTCATAGTGGGAAAGTCATTTGTTGTTGAATTTCTTTTTTCATCAGTTAAGTTGGCAAAGCAACACAGAGAAAGTAGAAAAAACAGAAAAGATGAACATGCTCAAGACAAGATTTGAATGTTTATCCCAAAGGTTATGTCCCCGATCTATGTGATGTTTTCACTATTTAGAAGACAAAGAAGAATATTACAGCCCAAGATATTTTCTCTACACCTTTCACATATTGACTTCGATTTATAAAAAAACAAATAGAAAACCCTAAGCCCAGGAAATTAGTCTATTGCTCCTTGCCACCTCTTAACATTGGAGGGTCCACCACCAGTCATTTGAAGATCTTGACAGCTTGAACATGACTTATAGCCCAAAGAATCCCCTAAACATTCTGGTTTAGCAAATTTGGGCTTCATCAATAATAAGTTATGATGTAGATGTTTGTCTTGATTGCATATTTGAGCTAAATGTTACCTGATAGTGGGAGTCAATTCACATGTTAACAAGTGAAGTCTTAGCAGGTAATTAGATTCTTTAGGAGTATCTAGAGATTGACTACAGTCCACTGTAGCATCATTATCCATCACCATCTTAGTTTGTTATGGTTGTTATTATTATTATGAATAACAATTAGCCAAGGAGCCTTATGGCAAGTCCATTCTTGTCCATGTTGACAAGAGCCCAAAACATTTAAAACATCTCCTAGTGATGATTTGATAACTGATATGGAGGAAGCATAGAAGTCTACATGCATTACAATGACTAATAAAATACTACGCTTGGTAATTCTAATAGAAGTGGACGTGTATTAAACAATGCATTACGAGCAGTGTCTGTGGATCTTGTCAATATAGTTGACATACTTATTCCAAGTTGATGAGTGAATTGTCAAGATTGAAGTGTGGTCATGTGAAGAAAAGGCTAAATTTCACCCAAATGGAGGAGTTTGGTAACTTACTCAGACCAGCTTCGACGTCAAAAGCAATTTGTTTGACATTGAATGAAGTTTTGTTGATGTGAAATGCAATGCACTAGGCACTTGCTCAATGTTTACATGGAACATTCTTTGTGTCTAATGTTGTTATTGACAGACTTGGCTACCATCAGTTTCTGTTTGATGTTTGCTAGGATGCAGCAGATGTAAAAGGATAGTCAATCATAATGCATTTGATGAGTAAGTCACATTGTGAGTCAAACTCGGTGCTTGTGGAATTTTGTCCTCAAGACACTCTAAGGCTATTTAAGTTGCGCATTGGGTCATACCAGGTAATGAGAGCACAACCTACTCAAGAGAAGAGAAGAAAAGAAAGACTCCAAGAGGAAATACCCTAGAAAATTGATTTTGAACCAAGGGATTCTTCTAGCCTTGGAAGAGAATATCAAGTGTGCTGAATATAGGAGTAGGAAGCTACATAGTAAATGTACTGTTTATGAAGAAGCAACAAGAGGACTTCAGTTTACTCAATAATGTTGTTTAAAGCCCTACCAATGTTGAAGTTAAGCTTGAGAGTGGGAGATGACCACGTGATACATCTTTGTTTGTAGGTTTTGTTTTTGCTTGTATTCAGGTATGTGTATGCATTTCAACGATAAGCAATGTGTTTGATGAAATGCCACTACTTCTATTTTGAGATATATTTGGCATCTGTATACATTTGATTATATCACTGTAAACTATCAAGCTGGTGCTTGACAGAGGGGGTTGGCTCTCCTTTGTAGTAGGTGCTGCATAATTTGGGTGTTGATACTTCTTTCTGGGAAGGCACCACATAGCAAGTTGGTGCTCTTGGAGATATGTGCCACTAAATGCTGCATTGGGCAATTTATCCAGGCTGGATTTGGGTTGTAAACCAATTCAATTTTTACCGTAGATGGTGAACCACGAATATTTAATATTATCTGGTGGTCAAGGTTGCTTTCTACATGAGTATGCATCTTAATTATAGGCAAGGTGTTTAATAAAATAATAATCTCCATATTATTAGCATATCAAAGGTTTTATATGCCATTCTACTGTGTCGTTGTAAGCTATGAAATAGCTGCTTGATAGAGTAGTTTATGCTCATTTACGGCAGATACCACGAAAACAGGGTTTTGGTGCCCTGTGGTGGGTATTAAATGTTATAACCCAACATATCGAGGCTGGATTTGGGATTTAGCCCAAGCAGTGGTTTGCACAGTGGCTTGCATTTGGTTTTGTATGTTGTGCTTGTTAGACTTGCAATTTGTATGTGATTGTGTGAATGTGGGAATTGTGCCAGCTCAATGTATGAGAATTCTCAAAGTAAGTAAAGTTTTTTGAGACCCTGTTTCACTTATTCGCCCCTTCTTATTTGGTCATTGTGTTCAATGCATTCCTTTCTTCCATGATTAGGCAAACCATAGAATTCGGTAAGTCATGGTTCTTGTTGTGGGTGGTGGGTAGTTAGGAGCAAGCTTTCTATAAAATGCTGAATTGAGTGGATACCCATTTGTTGTCCCATGCATGAAACAGTTCACTTCTGCCTTTCACAGCTAGTACACTCTAGCATACAAGGTTGTGGTGAATTATGCAATGAACCCATTATAGTTTGCATCTTTCTAGGCTAGCCTTGATGAGACACCATTTATACCTACTGCGTTCCATCTTTGTTTAAGTTCTAAGTTGGTCTTGATGGTAGTGATATATTAAAAGGTGTCTCACATGTATGTAGTTCTTTTGCAAATTTCATGAATTTTGGTTGGATCCTTGTGCTATTTGTTGGCTTTTGCTTTGACATTTTGCAAATTCTGGATAAGTTCTTAAGATGCAGATAATACGTTTTAGTCTTTGTTGTTTCTTGAATACTTCAGATATTGTCCATCCAGCTGCACCATGTACAATGTAGAAACTTTTCCTTCTAGAGAATCTCCTGGTTTTATTCTGTCATCCTTAGTTGCATGATCTTTTTCTTGACTGAGTTTGTAATCTTGAAATTTCTTGTTTTTATCTTCTCTAGTAAAGAGTTATGCTAGTGAAAGCTTCCTCTGGACTCTCTTTTCTCCTCTAATCCTATGAGATCTGGCTAATTTGTAGTCTTGATCTTAATTGTAACAAAAATTTTACCATCTTCACTTCCGCTTTTCTGCAGCCAGAGAAAAAGCTATGGTTGTCAATTTGGAGTTCATAAAAGTCATAGTTACCGCTGAAGAAGTGCTGCTGCTTGATCCTTTGTGTCGAGATGTTATACCTTTTGTAGATCAACTAAAGCAACTACTTCAACAAAAAAACCCATTAAAAATCCAAGAGACTGGCCCAGAAGAAAGTCATCCTTCATATGGTGGACAGTGGTTGCCTGCTCTCGAAGCAGCTGAAAGTGTTCAACATGAGCTTCCGTTTGAGTTCCAGGTCCTTGAGATTGCATTAGAGTTTATTTGTACATATTTGGATAATAATGTAGCAAACCTTGAAAGAGATGCTTACCCTGTCCTGGATGAACTAGCGAGGAATGTTAGCACTAAAAATCTTGAACATGTCCGAAGTCTGAAGAGCAACCTTACCCGTTTACTTGCGCATGTACAAAAGGTAAGACTGGTGTATTTTATCTTCTTTGATGTTCATTTTCCTTTGTCTTATATCTTTTTGCCAAGTTTAGTAGTATGATATGCTATTGCCTATTCACACTGTTTTTCAACCCAGTGTGGTTGCTCTGGCCTGTCCTTTAAATTAATTTCTACTGGTTTAAAGAAAATAAAATAATGATTCATTTCATGTACCTTATTCATTCTCTTGATGTCTTCGTTACACCATCACAAGTGCTCAGTCATAAACTCACAGTGAGGGATGAGAGATGTTTGAAGTTTTCCAAAGTGTAATTGAGGGTTCCAATAACTGAGGGTTCACAACACAAGACTGGAGAATTTGAACAGTCAACCTATGGGATTTCAGTTACTTATCTTTACCCAAAAAAAAAAAAAAAGTATTTTAATTACTTAAACTGTTTTCAAGCATTTGAGGGATTGACATATATGATTAAGTCAAGCATATCAACTGGTTGATGAGCACATTCATTTGTTGTTTTTGCATGTGCTCATTGTCTAAGCGGTAGCTTCTGTGTAAAAAAATAATAATGCTGAATGGTGTCATAAGATTTGATGATGCCGCTTACTTTTTCTTGTTAAATTTAAAATTTTGGAATATATCTAGGGAGAAATTTTTATATGTATATGCAGTAATTTTGGATCGTATCTATGTTACATTTTGCTTTGACTCAAGTGATAGCTAAACATCCTACTTCAGGTAAGAGATGAGATTGAGCATCTTTTAGATGACAATGAAGATATGGCACAGTTGTATCTGACAAGGAAGTGGATCCAGAATCAACAGTATGAAGCATTGATGGCTTCAAATAGCATTTCACAGGCATCTAACCTGCGTCGACTTAGTTCTTATAGGAGTGCAAGCATGGCTACCAGCAATTATTCAGATGATCATGATGTAGAGGATCTGGAGATGTTGCTAGAGGCTTATTTCATGCAACTGGATGGAACTCGTAATAAGATACTATCAGTGAGTCCAATTTCTTTGTTGAAAATCAGCATTAATATGTTTATATTTTGGTGATGATCTGATATGCTTGGCTGTGCAAGCCTCCAACCAGCCAAGATGCCTACACGGATCTTTTTTACTTAATCGAGTTTTAGATTGTGTGCCACAGGTTTTCTAAATTTCCTTGAGCTGTTTTCATGAGGTTTATTATGCAGTGGCATGTCTTTCTTTTTTTAATTTAAATTATAGAACTTTCTTTTTTCCATTTAATTGAAGGTACGGGAATATGTTGATGACACTGAGGACTATGTCAACATCCAACTCGACAACCAGAGAAACGAACTTATTCAGCTCCAGTTGACATTAACCATAGCATCATTTGCAATAGCCGTTGAGACCTTGATAGCTGGAGCATTTGGCATGAACTTGAACTGCCAATGGTATAACATCAATGGCTTTTATGGCCCCTTTGTTGGAGTAATCACAGCAATGTCTTTCTTGCTCTTTCTGCTCATGCTGGCTTATGCCCGATCGAAAAAGCTGCTTGGGTCATAATGAAGTGAAGGAAGTCTTAATAGTTCATTTGTATTGGCACTTGGCAGGACTGTAAGTTGCAGTTACTTTCATGATGAGAAACTCTGGAATAAATGTTGGTTGTTGAAAGACATTGCAGGTGTTTTTTATTCTTTTTACCAAAGTTTATATGACAATGCATAGGCATGGACAAAGCTTGCTTTGTTGATTCAGACGGGTTACTTTATGTAAACAATGTTCATGACATAGAACAACAGTGATATCAGAGGAAAAATAGATTCATTTTGCAATTTACAGAATGTGCAGCTATTAGTACAGAAAGACAGGAAAGGTGCTGAGTTTGATGAAGGTAAAAGACCAGAAGTCTGCAATTTCCAAAACATAAACTTGTATCTGAGGAGAATTTTTAATGGGTTATGTTTGGGTTGAGGGGTGCAAAGCTCGAACAGTTTGGACTGGTTCGGGCCAGCCTATGTGCAGGCCTGTTAGTTTTACCAAGATATAGTTTTCAGTTTAGAAAAGTAATGAACTCCATCATTATATTATCCAAAAGATAAATGTCATAGAATCATAGGATAACAATTCAGATAACAAAAATCCCATTGGGCAAGGAATGGCTTTGATAGGAATCTTGTTATTCAATAAGAATCAGGGAGTCTCCTGGTCAGGATGTTGAACACAACATTCCACCTTGGCTATCATAAACCAGCAAAACAACCCTGGAAATAAATGTTAATGGGAGCCTAATCGTAGCGACTTCAAATTGATTAGCAGTGATGCATGCATACATTTGAAGCATTTATGAATATTTTTCCACTAATAAATTCACATAGAAGGTCAACATATATAACAGTTCTAAGAGAACATAAGAACATGTTTGAGAAGGGAGAAGACATTCCACTGTCATTAAGTGATTCCTATTAATCTAGAAGTTCTTTTCAGATATAAGGAAATGATTCAGTTCTAGAGCCAAAGATCGTAGTTCTCAAACAAGCAATCAAAAAAAATTCTAGAGCATCCTCAAGGTTGGGTATTGTTATTCCTCCAATGATTGTAGTCCCAAGTACTTCTTGGGCGGCTCTAATATGATTAGATTTATAAGTAAGCATTTCTTGTAAAATATGAGCAATACCAAATCCTTCTAGAGCACAAAATTCCATTTCTCCTACTTGTTGTCCCCCCCTACTTGGCCCTTCCTCTATGGGGTTGTTGTGTAACAAGTGCATAATGTTCAAAGAAATTGAACTTTACTATAATAATAAATAAATAATAATAATAAATAAATAAATAAAAAGAAGAAAGAAGCTAAGCACTACATCTGCAACATGTTGGTATTTGTCAATATTGAACCTACTGGGAAAACTTTTACCCAAAAAAACTACTGGGAAAACCTTTGGTAATAGAATCAATGAATAGTGACTAGGGTTTCAAGAATTACCTGAGCAGCAGAATATGGAATCACCAAGACATTCAGGGTAGAGATTCAAAATCAAACGCAGATACCATGTTGCAGTCCTGGCTGTTGTGGAGGATATCACCCCCTCGAGAGAGCCCTCTTCACCCTCTTGGGAGGAAACACACACACCCACTTGGGTAAGTGGATATTACCTTGGGGGAACCCTCTTCATCCCCTCGGGAGGAGTTGAAGAACCCCCTCAGGAGGAAACACACACACCCACTCGGGTAAGTGGATATTACATTGGGGGAACCCTCTTCATCCCCTTGGGAGGAGTTGAAGAACCCCCTCGGGAGGAAACACACACACCCGCTCGGGTAAGTGGATAACACTTTGGGGGAACCCTCTTCACCCCCTCGGGAGGAAACACACACACCCACTCGGGTAGTTGGATAACACCTTCCCTAAGGGAGCCATCCATACTTGAGATATGCTCGTGAAGTGAGATGACGCTCAATGCTAAGTCCAAGAGGAACGTTGAAGATGACCAAGTCAAAAGGGTCAGTTAGAGATAACTACCCATCATATCCACTCCGAAATGTGGGGAAGTGGATGATGGAGTAATGGCTCCATTAAACCCACTAAGGAAAGAAACGTGCTTTCTAAGGCAACTCGCCCACTCTTCAACTAAATGTGCGAAATTGATGGAGACGCCGCCTCTAGGTAACCACTATATAACCTCCATCCTAAGATGAGCAAGGTACGAGATTCAACTTACTATTAGTAGTCTCTACGCTTTGAGAACCCTCTCAAGGCCTTCTATTGTTGCCTAGACTAACTTGGGCATCGAAGGTGGTCCCCCAACCAACACAAGGTCGAGCCACTCTAATTTCCTTTGTGAGTGCAGGCATCTTACCTATTTGTATTCAGTTGGAGAAGCCTTCAAGAGGTCGTCCAACTATCTGGCTGACGCGAAGAAAGTCTAGATGTAGCACTAGCATTTCTAGATAAACCATTATTTGTTTCAATTACTCTGTTTCTTGCTTTGAAAAGGCATGTTGAAACAATTCTTGTGTGATATTGCATTTCAATATTCAAAAAACTAATTTTTGGAATCTCCGCTCTGCAACGTGACGATCTCCACCCTCGGCGTGTTTCTGAAACTCAACTATCTCACTCCAACCTCCTTTGCTTTTGATCCTTGAAAGGTCTGCTTTTCATTTTACCTCCCTGACATGTCTTCCACGGGACAACCTCCAACACCCCAAGGAACTTTGATTCCCTTAAAATCCTAGAACCTTGCTTTTCCTCCCCTCCTTTTCCACCCTCTCCCCAAGCAAATACACCTAGAGCGGAGAATAACTCGGACGAATTAGATGATGAGGTAGCTCTTGATGCAATAGATGAATTGAGAGTTGCGAAGTCCTGGGAAAACACCTTAGCAGAATATGTGATGGAAGGTAAGGCATTCAAAATACAAGCTATAACAGAAGGTCTTCTTAGTGCCTAGAATACCTGTCATAAAGTTGAGACTATTGCTTTGGATGGTAGGAAGTTTCTAGTTCAATTTCATCACCCCCTGGTCATAAAGATAATGTGTTGAAGGAAGGCCCACGGACAGTGGCAGGAAACCTTCTCATTTAAGAACCATGGAATGAAAGGAAAAAAATGCGAGTTTAAGTTTTGTGAGTTCTGGATTCAGATCAATTCTTTGTTTGTCGAATTTCTGGACCTATAATCATATGGAGTTATTAACGAAGATGGGCAAGACTAGCTCAGTGGTGGTGATGCAATTTGGCATTAAAGTCTCTTACTTGAGAGTGAGGGTCCGTATCAGTATCTCTAAACCCCTCTGAGCGCGCATCAACATTTAATTTTCTTTGATCTGAGTTGATCTATTACCATATGATTGTTTTGAAGTTCTTGAAAACATTGGACATCTTGATAAATATAGTATAAAAGGAAGTTATTTTTCTTAGAATTTCGTGCAGGAAAGATTAATTTAGATCTTGTTTAAACGGAAAAAAAAAAAGGAAAAAAAAAGAGGGAGAAGAAGCACCAAAAACAGAGGGGGAGGAGGGGCCACCCCGGGAAGGGAGATCCCGGTCCGATCGGTTGCGCCGCCTCTTGTAACTCAAATCAATTTCAAACGTTTATTTTCCTTTTGAGTATTTGTTTTATTTACTAATCAAATCAGAGGCTTTTCGTATAGTATTTTAATTCAAATAACCTATTTTTCTTTGAAAGAACGAAAATCCTTTTTGTTTTATTATATTTTATATGTTCATTCTTTTTAAAAGGTTAGTATTCATTGGAAATGTAATTTTTTTTAAAAGGCATGGTTACTTTCTTGAATAAATATATTTATTATTATTTTTTAATTATATATATAAAAAAAGCCGAGGCATACACCAGGAAATCGCTTGTGTTTGTCGGAGATCCTATTGGAACAACTATGATCGGCCCCCCAAAAAATTTAATCCTATTTTTTTGTTAAAATTTGTATTTTTGAAATAGAAACATATTTGTTTTGTTTTATTTATGATTCCAATTTTATTTTTTGTTTTATAAAATAGAAACATTTTTTTGAATGAAATTGGTATAAAAATATTTCTAAAGATTGTTTTGTGTAACAAAAATGCTTTTGTAAACTATTTTTACCATAAAAAATATTTCTAAAATTTATTTTATGTTACAGTAAGATCCAGCAATAACTGTTTTCTTATTTATTATATATAGTCCAAACTAAGAAATTATATATTTACATAGTGGTTTTGTCATATGAAAATATCCCACCATATATGACTATAAATAGAATTATATAATATTATAATAAAATTATATGGAACCTATTAAAGTGATAAAATATAATTTTTATCTTGATTACAAAATTTTATGACCTAAAGTATAATTATTATAGCAAATTGATAGCGTTCACCCAAAGGTGTCATCATCAAAATATAATAATGCACATGGTTTGAGGAATTATAATGACTTAGAAGTAGCCCTAACCCAAAGGTGATGGCACATTGGAAGTTAAATATCTCGTAGTAATTGCAAATTGTAAGAGAACTAATGCATTCTTAACTCAAAGATTGAAATATAGTAACAATTGACAATTCTTTTTGTTTGATGGTAATTAATTGACTTTCTTTGGCATTGTATGTTTTTGTCATTATTATTATATGCATTCTTAAGATTGATATTTTGATAATATGATTATATCATTTACAATATCATTAAAGATGTCTTTTATCTCTGTTTTCTCTGACATCCCAAAATTTATTGGAGATAATTTCAGAAAGTGGGAAGAAGATTTGGAAGTCTACTTATGTTTAAATAAATGAGATATATGCCTCACAAACCCTAAGTCTGTTGAAATTGAAATCCTACTACATCACAGAAAAGTGAATTGAACATGGAATAAGACCAATAAGAAGGCTTTAACAGTAATGAAGTCAGCTATCTCCATAAGTATTAGGAATAGTGTAGGGCAAAAGGATATTACCAAAGAATATTTAAAAGCCATCAGGGAAAAGTTTGACTCTTCTAAGAAGGCATAGGTGGGAGATTTAATATTTACCTCACCACTACCAAGTTCACTGGGATCGATAATAATGTTAGAGATCATATTCTAGGTTTGACTTCACTAGGCAATCAAATCAAGGGCCTAAGAAAAAATTTTGATAATAAATTTTTGGTGAACATCATCTTGGACTCCTTCCCTTAGCTTTATAATCATATAAAGTCCACCTATAATGTTTATCCGATCACAAATGATGCATTACAAGGTGGAGATAACAAATGCAATGCCGTCAATAGGATGGGTCACACCATATTGGGGATGCCGCCTCCTTCAAGTGGAACTCCAAGGCTGGCTCTTGTGAGTACCTTCTTTGTCCTCCATTGTTGGAGCTCACTTCAGTGTTCCAGAGTCTTGTGCTTGCAATAAAGTATAACTTTTTTCCTCGACCATGGTCACAATGAATTTTGAATTAGCAAACGCTAGCAAGATAAATCAACTAAACTTAAATACCATTCTTCTATTAGGATGGGTTCTTCCACCAAATGAGGTTTTTGGTTTTTGACACCACCCTTTTATGGGAACCCACAATTTTTTTATGGTCTCAACTCTCAAATACCTTATCTATGCATATTTTTGTTTTGTCAAGATACTAAATTGCTAGTCTTTTTTGGGATGAAATAACTTGCTAAGTTGGCAAGCCCACAATAATTGACACTCTGAATCTTGGTCCAAACTTTGTTATTACCAACTAACCACATGTGTATGATGGTCAAAGATGTCTTTTATCTGAACATGAAACTGTTGTGAGCTTCTACAATGTGTTTGGTTATTGATCTATATATATTAAAAGTCTTTGGCTCTCTGTGCTTATTCTGTGCTCTTTTTGGTTTGACTAATTTGATTCTGTCTCTATACCTTTTTTAATTAGGTATTTGTCAACTAATGATATTCAGGATAAACGAGTATGATAATCTTAAGTTGGTTAATGAAAAACACAGAGCTCAGCACTATATGGATCATCAAATCTCTGGCTTTGAGGAACGCTCCTCCACATCACCCTTGTTTCTTCAAAGGTTTAGAATTTAATTGCAAACTCAAGTTTCAAAGAGTGCATTAAAACAACTAATGGGTAGATGACATCTAATACTATTGTATGAATGAACTTGATTTTCTTAAGTTTTAAGATTAAATTTTAACTTTAATGGCATATATATATATTTTAAAAGGAGCAAAAATTTTAATATTTTTTTGTCAAACTTTTATCATTTCTTATTCTAGCATGACTCATATATATAGAACAACTTTTTATTGAACACCTTGATATATTTGGGATCTAAATTTAGACATTCACAGTTCTTAAGGAACTTCATTTTTGCACTCTTTGAATTTAAACAATTAAAGTTCACTTGATATTCTTATCAATATGTACTATTTTACCGTGAGTTTAATATATATATATTTTTTATAAAAAAAAAAAAACAAAATAATTTTATTTTTTTTTTTTAAAAAAAAAAAATAAATAAAAAAAAAAAAAATCAAAAAAAAATATTTGTCAACTAATGAATATACAATGAAGTAACCTGATGATGAATAATCTAAAAAAAAAAAAAAAAAAAAAAAAAAAAAAAAAATGAGGTTGGTTACAAATAAAAATAAAATAATATTTTAATGAGTAACAATCATTACACATGAACTAAGTAGAAAAAAGCATAGTAAAGCTGAATAAGAGGACTTTATATTTCTCAGATTCTCTGGCTTTGAGGAACGCTCCTCCACATCACCCTTGTTTCTTCAAAGCAAACCATGCTTGGGGAGTTGCCTTCGTGCCTTGAAATCACCTTAAATGGATCGTTTTGCTGTTATATTAAAATTATTGTAAAGGCTAAAAGATCAATTTGATATGTTATTTATTTCTTACTTTTAGAAAAACATAATGAAAAGCAAAATAGAAAGAAAAACAAATAAAGTTATAATTACTTATATATCTACTATACTTACATACTACAATTAATGTTCATAATATTTAATATTATGCATGCAAAGAGAACAATATAATCTTTTTTTAAAAAGATTGAAAAGAAAAAAAAATACATTTTGGATTTTTTTATTCTTAAATATCGAAAGAGTTAGGAGTTCAACCCTATATGTGAATTTATTAATAAATCAAAGTTACAATACAATAAAAATAACAAGACTTTCTTGTAATCTCAATCTCTAGCGAACGTAGTAAACCTGCAAGCGAGAACAAATTAGAAGAAAATACATCATCACTATTAGTATAAAAAAGATATCTTCTTAGTATTTTTCTCTTATATATGTATATGATGTTTGGAAGTTAATAAAATGCAATTATTTAATTTGCATAAAATATGACGTTTTATATTGATTCATTTAATATAAGAGAACATGCAAGAAACAGAAAAAATAATAATTATTAAGTCAATCAAGAAGTGTATGATATATAAATGTTGAAAATTACTAAAAAAATTACAATAATAATAATTGGATTACGTGACTAATAATAAGGATTTCATAACGGAAAATAAGGGGTTGTATAATTTCCAAAAAGAATGTTTCTTTTGTGTGTGTTTATTTTATTTTGCATTTTTTTAATAGAAACCATTCAGACCTTGCTTGGGGTTTTTATTTATTTATTTATTTTTTATATTTTTTTAAATAAATCACATTTTTTGAACACTTTGGAACCCAATTAGAGTTGCTTTTATTAAAAAAAAAAAATTCTCTTGAAAAACCAAAAGAATAACATACTTTGCAAATACAATCATGTCTTTTGCCCCTAAAACATAACAAGACAAACATTTCAAACCCTAACAACACACTTGAAACACAACCAATGAAGCCTCTCTTACTCAAACTCTCCCATCAAATAGTTACTCTCGTCTCCATAAAGCTCCTCTTACTCTTTAACTGGCTAGAATGGGTTTATAGAGGTTATTTATGAAAATTCTATTTTTAGTGGTTTTAATCATGAGATTTTATGGACTCATTATTTTTACAATGTTTATAAACTCAAACAAATGGAGACTGTTAAGGCTCTTCTTGTGATGAGAGCAATTTTCAGGGAATAAAAAGATATGGGTTGAAATATTGACGATGATAATGAAATGATGGATTTTAGTAGACTAGTTTGTGATTATGGATTATGATTGAATAGTGATGAGTCAATTGCTAAGTCAGAGAGCATGCATATTTGGAAAAGAATGTTAATGCTGGTAAATCTCCTAGAAACAATAATATTTTAGTTGTAAGTCATCCATCATTGACAGATGAAGAAGATGATTTCAGATTGGAATAACTTGATTTTAATGGTAATGAAGAGAATAAAGAATCTATTGGTGGAAATTAAAATTGACTGAACTTCTAAAATCATTGAGTTCTAAATGAAGAGGAGATTTTAGTTCGATTTTTTAGGTAGATGACTAACATATACAGCTTTGGTTGTACTTTCATATTAAGATTCTGCTGGTAAGGAAAAACAATTGTAGCCATCTTTGTCCCTCTCCCTCATACTATTTGCTACTTAGTGTTAGCTGCATTATTGATTATAATGTTTGGTTGATATTCTTTGCTCATTTATAATGTAAATACTTGTTTATTTACCTTAATATTTGAGGTTTGTTGATTTATAATATAAGTACTCGTCTTTGTATTTTAATATTTGAGGTTGAATTTAATCTAGTACATCATCTACTACTACTGTTTCTCTAGTTATGCTTCCTTTTTTTCATAGATGTTAATTATCAAGTTATTTTTCTTCCTTGCTTGTTGGCATTTTGTCCTCTATGCTTTAGATTTATTTGTCTCTTTAAATATTATTATTGCTCATTATTTACTTTTTTTTTTTTAATTTTTTTTAATTTTTATGTTTTGAGGGTTTTGTGTATGCTTTAAGAGCTTCTTGCATCTTTATTCAGTTTATGGCTCTCTTTTTTCCCAGTAGTTTAGAGTACCTTCATTGGTCCTTGATTATGTATTCGTTCTTTTGTAATCGATTCATTCCCTCCACCTTCATGGGTCTCAGTTTCTTGGTATTTCTACTTTAGAGACATAGATTGATTGTGTAATGTTGTAGTATTGTTTTTATTTTAGTGCTCAACATGATTCAACTCAATATATTAAAAAAAGAAAGAAAGAAAGAAAGATTAAACTCAATAGTATCCTAGCAAAATATGATTAGGTGGAAAATTTTTCTTGATTAGGTTCTAAAAGCAATACTTGTTATTTGTCTTAGGCTAGGTGTATATTTCATCATTTTTCTTCAAGCCATTTTGGACCTTACTCTTATCGCTTTTAAATTCTTCAATTTAGTTTTAAATCCAAGAATTCAAAGACCTTGTATGTATCCAAGTCACTTCAAGCAATTTATCTCAGGTTAGCATTACTAGACTACCATTGAGTTAGTTCTACTTTGTTTATCTTGTTTTATTTTTTCGAGCCTTACTACTCCTGCATCTCAACATCCTCATCTTAGCTATATTATTTGTTTTATATGTTAATTCATTCATTATTATTAATCATATAATCACCCAAATTTTTTCCCCTTCCAATTCTAAAGTTATATTTCGTGCATACAACAGTCATGGATGTACTCCATCTACTGCGTTCACTATATCTAATTCTTTATGTAATGTCATCTTTTAAAATGTTCTTTTGTGATTAAACCTAAGTATCTATATTTTTCATTTTTTGGTCTCTCTGTTTTGACCACTTCACTTTCAATTATATATTAACAAAAGTTGTACACCAAAAACTTATTTGAACTTTTATTTAGCCATTAATCATTAACATTATGACAGAAAGAACTTATATTAATTAGTAATGTTAATCACATTTTATGTATTTTGTAATGAATCTAAGATTGTTCTTTGGTTGTATAACCAACATAATTTTTTTTAAAATTTTTTTTAATTTCATGCAAATCATACAATTGTTCGGTTTTTTGTTCATTTATAGAAATGCTCTTCTTCCCATGTAAACATACATCTCAAAACCAAAAAATAGAAAAATGCACAGGAACTAGAAAATTGTCCCTTACTTACAAACTTCGGGGTGGGGAGGGGAAGGAATAGAAAACTTACCAACCTAATATAAGAATCAACATGTAACAAAAAAAAAAAACTATAAAATATGTGTTATAGCATATGCATTGAAAAAAAAAGGAGAGTTTTTTTCTTTTATGTTGTTTTTTGGCCACTCATGTGACAATATTACATGCTACTCACACAAGTGAATTTGAAAAATTACAAAAACCAACGTTTTTGACCATTCTACTTTTAAGTTTTCAAATTTTCAAATGTGGGCAGTGATTGGAATAGCAACTAGTAAACATAAATATTTTATTTATATGAGACAATTGGTGGCCGTGGAAGAAGGCACTGGTGATTAGAAATCTTGACTCTCGAACCCACTTGCTACAGAGGGGAAGGTGGCAAAATAGTTGTCAGTAGAGGAAGGGGTGGTGGTCGCGGGGGGGTGGAGGTGGGAAGACGGGGAAGGGAGAAACAAACTGGTGAGAGGACATTTTGGTCATTCACATGGGTGAGGGATATTCTTGTTCATTAATAATTAAAATGATGAGGGTATTTATGTCTTAAAACATTTCAAAATTTGAATTGCACACATTTCGTCCTCTCTTCTATTGTTAATTTATTTGCAAACATAAGAAAGTCATATCCTTATATATGAGGCTCACAAATGAGAACTTTTGGGGGATCATAAATATAAATACAACATGCTAACCTCATTTAATTAATGTCGAACTGTGGATACATGTCTGATGAGCATGCCAATAACATCTCCTGAAACCTTTGAGCTCTTATCTTTCAAGTTTGAAATCTTTTTGTCAGTTTCCTCTTCAAGCCATTTCACATTTAATCCAGAATTATCCTTCGTCTGCAAGAATAATAGACATAAATTTTCGAATCAAATTAACAAAAGTAACAAATTAGAGACTAGTTGCATAGAAAGAAGTGTTGTAAAAGATTTAAAAAAACTAAAACCTCAGTAATTTTATTTTGATATTCAGCCTCCAAATGTGAACGATAAAGTAATGCATCTCTCTCAGCTTCTTCTTTAGCTTGTTTCAATCTTTTCATCTTTACTGAAAGGCATATAATTGGATACACTATATTAGTTAGTTTACCATTCAATCAATAATACAAAACAGTAGCCTACTTTGCACAATAAATATTTTATATTGTATAAATAATATAATTTTTTCATTTGAGCAAAACTAGAGAACTTAATTACTTACTATTGAGTTTTTTTCTTCTTTTTTTTGGGGCCATTCTTGAGGGTTCAACTTCAGTGCGTGCACATCTGTGCTAGCAACGGTCGAGATCGAAATCTAGGTCAAGGTCAATATCGAGATCTCGATAGTTGGCAGCAAGTGCTGTGCATTTAATGCGCAACGTTCAAGTCTGCCCCCATTCTTGATGCCAGTCATAGTAACTGGGGGCTCACAGGCCTAAGGGAGATGGGATATGGGAAGGAAAAGATGTGGAGGGAATAGAAGATTGAACCACTGACCTCCTTAGACTTTATGCCTTTAACTAAAGGCTACCATCTAATGTATCAAACCTAAGAAAATATTGTTATGAAATGCATAATATAAAAATAAAAATTACAATTTCTGGCACTTGTGACAATCTGTTGAGCTTCTTGTTCTGCAGTTAGTAGCATTTGGATGCCTCCTTGTCCCTTCATTGAATCCATGGTGATAACCTGACCTGATTAGTAAGATTAAAGTAAGAAAATAGAATGAATCAAATGATGCATAGGTGTTTCAAGTTTCAAACTTCCTTTGAAATAATCATTTGTTTCTAATCTATAACAATGAAATCATAATTAATGATTAATCTTATCATAAAAGGGTATTAGATGGGAGAAACTTAATTTCAAGTCTGTCATTGAAGGAAATCATCCATTTACTTGATTAAAGTATTAAAAGACATTGATGCAAATTAGTATATTTGAAGAATTTCAAAAAATAAATAGATGCTCACCAGAACTAACTTGGAAGTTGGAATTGAAAATCTAATTTTTTTTTATCTACTTTTGCATCTCCATTTTTTCTGACTTTGAAGGTAAAACAAAATTCCAATTGATAAACACTGACAAAATAACATTTTGATTGTTAAGACAATAAAATAAAAAAAAAATCATTTTAGATTATATTCGATTAAATCCATTCAGCTAAACATCAGCAAGCAAGTGATTGCAGTAGAACTGAGATAAAGCTTTAAAATTCAACACCAAACCAAAGGTGACAGCAAATAGAGACCCTAATTTGATATACAAAATGGGGGTTGGAGGGTTCTCTCTTTTTCCCATCTATTGGTGTTGTTGTGTCAGTTTCACCAATAAATCTCTAAACTACATCTGGAAATGCAGATCTGTGATCTCCAGATAACATGAACAGAATAAATTGGCAGAGAAATTAATCTGATTCTCTTAAAAATCATATGTAAATCCATTTGGAATGTAAAGAGAAAAAAGAAATTCTTTCGTGGACTTACGCAATGGAAGATGGACGCTAAAGGCTGAGAAACCAACTTGATCGTTTGGAAGAGTTCGTTCTCTTTCTCTTTCTCTCTCTCTTTTTATCTCGAAGTTGCAGGTTATGTTTCCATCAATTTAATGGAACTGCAGCGACTTTGGCGGGAAAACCGTTGTGCTTTGTTTATTTGGCGAACACGTGGCATAGATGTTGGCAGTAATGGAATGTGGCAAAGTTTTGAGGGGCAAATTAGTAAAATCACCTTTCAGGTAACTTCCTGTCTTCCTCGTGAAGGGCGCAAGTTAGAAAATGGCTGCTCTGACGTGAGGGAAAGGATTTAGTCGCAACTCGCAATACCTATATAAACCCTAACTACCAACTTTTCCGGTTTCCGACAGTGCATTACTCCGGGGAAAAAATGTCGGAGAGGGATCAGGAAAACTAAAATTCGCTTCAAGAGCAGCGTGGATCTTTAACCGGAGGAAATTTTGATGGCGAAACCAGAGAATTCGAAGCCGGATTCATCATCAACGCTTCCTCCTCTCGTCAAATCGCAGCAAAAAAATCCTCCTTTGAACGACCAAGAAGTCGAATCGAAATCGTATTCTCTCGAGAAGTTTAAACTCTACGAGACGCGAGCTGTAAGCATCTTTGAGTTTTTCAATTCGAATATAATTGAATTCACTTCAACAGTAGGCATGTGAGTTTTTCGAAATTTAAATTTTCTGATCAATGTTTATCTGAGCAGAGGTTTTATCTCATTGGAAGTGATCGCAACAAGCGATTCTTTCGAGTTTTGAAAATAGACCGCTCGGAGCCCTCGGATCTGAATATTAGTGAGGATCCTGTTGTGTACTCACAGTCAGAAGTTAAGAACTTACTTCATCGCATTGGCGAAGGCAACCGTTCCACCGGAGGGTTAACCTTTGTTGCTAAGGTTTTTGGCATTGCAGGTTGGCTTAACTGATTTTTTCCCCCTCCTCCTTTCGAGGTTTCTTCTTTTCATTAATATACGAGGCTTATCATCATTGCATACTAATTATTCTTTTCTACTGGTTTTAGGTTGCATTAAGTTTCTGGAGTCTTACTATCTAATTCTTGTGACCAAGCGTCGGCAAATTGGTTGTATGTGTGGTCATGCAATTTATAGCATTGAGGAGAGCCAATTAATCTCTGTTCCACATGCATCAATGCAGTCTGATGTGGCACATTCAAAAACTGAGCTAAGGTATAATAGATTTGATTGTACCGCTGGTCAAAAAGGGTTCTTGGTTTTAATCAATTAAGCCACGAGTGATTTGTTTAGTAAATGAAAATATGAAACTCTGAGATTTCAAAGCTTGCATTTTTCTTTTAAGACCATAGTTGTTATGATGCATGCTTAAACTTCTCATCTTTAGTGCCAAGTTCCGTATACATGGTTCTTTTAATAGTCAAAACTCAAAAGTATTAGGTTGGAATGCTGAATGTTCGTTCCCATGTGTGTATTCAAGAAGATGTCTTAGATTTGTGTTGGTGCATACTGCAGAATTTCTATTTCCTGTCATCTAGGTTCATGATAAAATCTTTTATATTGTAGCACAATGTACCTAGTGGCCCATTAAACAATGTGCACAGGGTAAAGACAGATTTTTGCACTTGTCACCAACAAAGTCAGTACTTGACAACTTATTATCTGCTCTTAAGGATAACCCCTCAAATGCTTCTGCTTTGTTCTCCAGCCAAGTTTGCCTGCATATTATGAATCATGAGTGATGTAGCCTTAGACTGATGGGTTCAGCAAATGGCCAATGCTGAGATCTGAATCAAAACTTTTCCGAACTTGCTGTTTTCAAGCAATGGGCTTGAGGGCTGTTTTCTGAGATGAATTGGTTCAATGGCTTTGTGGCTTTAAGGATTACTTGATAAAGTGGGAGGAAGAACTTATTTAAGTTTGGATGATCTCGATAAGTTATACTGATGTAGTCCTTGGTTAACTAGGAACCAATTCTTTCAATATTTTAATCTGAACCATCTTATGGGACAAACTAGGCATGGTCTAGGTTTTTGGTTATGTCCTTATGGGTAGTCTTCTAGTTTAGGCTTTGATGGGATGACATTGCTGCTGAGGATGGATATGCTTAATGTAGTTGGGCTTGATGAAGTCAAATGTTGTTAAGTTTGGTTTCAAAAGGATTAGGCTAGGTTTCAAGGCAAAAGGGATATTTCCTAAAATGGGTTTGAAATTTAGATATCTCTATATGATGTAGATGGGAGACTTCTAGGTCCAGAACTTAGACAGATTGTAGGTAATGATATAGGGATATGATCCTCCAAGTTTGGTTGGACTTGGATGGCTAAATTGGAAGGTATGTGGTTTCTTGTTTTACGGCTTAAAGGAGTACGAGAATTCCAGAAAATATTTATTATCTTAATATTGACTGGTCAAGACGAGGTTAAAGTAGGATCTTAGGTGACAAACATTGGCGGGATGATGATGTAGCCTAAATTAAATGAGGGTCAAGCTGGAAAGGGAGCCTTGTAAATCCTTGGAGTCAAATGGCAATGGAGTTTGAAGGCTGTCAATTCAGCCAAAGCGCTAGGATCTAGGCCTAATCTCATGTTAGAACTTAGATTTCTTCAATCTTGGACCTTTTTTGACCAAATTGAACAAAAGAAGTAGTTGCAGCAGCAAACACTCACTAGGGACGCTTAAATCTGAGAGAAAATAATTGATGATCTATTGGGGGTCTATTTTTATCAAAATAAACGAGTCATAGTTGGATTAGGACCCTTAAAATGGACTTAGACTAGGAAATAAAAGACATGACATAAATAAAACTATTAGAATGACTAGTTTGTGCTTATGGTTGGTTAGAATTGCTAAAATGCCCTTAGCCCAACTGAATTTATACAGTACTGGAAAAAAGAATGGAACAAATTCCATTTATTCTTGTGTGCTGGGCAGCAGCTCTAGCCGTTAGCTAGCAACCCCAGGGGCTTTTCCTAGTCCTAACATTCCACTTGGGGTGGGATTTGGCTCTTGCAATTTGATGAGGTGCCTAAAGTTTTGCACGTGTTTGCTGGTTAGATTTGGGTGTCTTGGGAAGTCCAAAAACTTCTAGAAAAAGGAGAAAAGTGATAGAAGGGGCATGGGGTGAGGCTGCCAGATACCTGGATAGAGGAGCCTTTTGAAGCTTTGGGTTGACTTGATGTCTTCTTGAAGGCTGTCAGTGCAGCCACAACAAGGATTTGGCTTGATCTCTTGAAGAACCCTGGCTCTTGAAGTTAATTTTACCAAGGTTGACATAAACAGCAGCGCACTAGCATAATCACACATAGAAGCACTCAAGCTTAAATGGAAAGTAATCTATTAATCAATTGTAGTATATTCCATTGAGTGGGGGACGATTTATAGTCTTACGTATGAACTCTTAGTGAAGTTAATTACTGTTTTCTATTGCTTCTTGTCCTAAGTTTCTATTTTAGTTACTTTTTATTTTTGTAACTCCTTGATATCTTCCTATCTAGTTGTTGTATTCACACGTAATTTTTTGTTGGATGAATAAAGAAATATATTAAATGAAAGGAAACAAGAGAACAAGGTTTTTATGCAGAAGACCGAAAAGAAGAACTAAGACCCCAGGAGACAACAATAAGCCTGTTCCTTGGGGTATTATCAATAGGGAGATGGGGTATGACTAATAGTCTAGAAGATACATCAAAATAGATGGCATTCCCCCTAGAGGTGATGGATCAAGGTACAATATACTAGCTTAACAATCCAATCGCAAATGGAAGAGATTGAAAAGTTTCTCAAAATCCAAGACCAATCTCGAAAAAACCCATAGGATTGCCTCGAGCGGGGCCAAATGGAAGCTAGGGCTTTTCCCCAGATATATCTGGAGAAGGGGCAAGAAAAGAAAAGGTGCTCAAGGTTCTCTAAACCATTCCAACAGAGGATGCAATTGGGGTTAGCAGGGATGTGGTGGCCAATAAGGAAGGATTGGGTGGGGAGGGCATGGTTGAGGGCCCTCTAAAGGGTAAGGGAGTGATGGGGGATGAAAGCTTTGAACCAAACCAATGGGGGCCAGGGGGGCTTAGTGTTATGGGATCTGAGATGGTTCCAAGTTGATGAAGTGGAGAAGGTTTTGGCGGTGGAAGGGGGCAGATGGTGAGGTCTCTAGAGAGGGGGGGGGAGATTCCCAAACCTGTGTGAGAATGGGCAAGGGGGAAAGAATCCAGGACCCATTTGAGATGAAGTTTGACAAGGGGGTGGATTTGGGGATACGAGTGTCGTAGATAGTGTGAGGACCAAAGTGATTATAAAGAATGCCCAACGGATGCCACAGATAAAGCCATAAGGAAGTGGTGGAGCCAATGGAGATGGAGGTAGAAATAATAGAGATGGCATGGGGTTGCAGCAAGAGGATTTTCCCCAAAACCTATGAAGGGTTGGAGGGCATAGGAACAGTCTAGAGGGAATCAGATCGGACATGGAAAGAGTAGACCCACCTAACCCAGATAGAATCATGCTTTGCGGCAATTTTTCAGATAAGTTTGAGGAGGCAAACTAGGTGAACATCAATGATCCGACTGATTCCCAGGCCACCTTCAGAAGTAGGGTGGCAGATGGATGACCAACTGACTGGGTGGATGAAGCGCGAGGCTTCGAGGCGCTTCCTTCCCTTTCCAAAGAAAGGCACATAATAAAGACTTTTTAGTATGGATAGTAGATTTGGGATGGAGTAAATTCCGCACCAATAGAGATAGGTGGACTGAAGCACAAAACGGATGAGGACCACTCTCCAGCAAAGGATAGAAGCTTACCCTTCCAAAGTTGCAGCTTCTTACGGATATCATCAAGCATGAGGAGACATGGTGATGAGTGAGCCTACTCCGAATGAGCAGGAGACCAAGATAAGTCATAGGAAAGGAGCCTGACTTGAAACCCGAGAGAAGGAGGAGAGAAGGTCGGAGCTGGTTAGGGACGCCAGAGAGAAAGATGGTGGACTTGTCGAGATTGATCCGAAGTCCAGAGAGGGCTGAGAGGATGGAGGAGATTGATAGATGATCCGCTTTAGAGAAAATCATAAGATCGTTAGCAAAAGCAAGATGGGTGAGATTTAAGGACTTGTGGGAATGGGGGAGATAAGGAGATGACCAGTCTTGGATTGAAAGATATGAGAAATGACTTCCAAGGGTAGGGCGAAGAGGTAAGGAGAAAGGGGGCAGCCTTAGCGGATGCCAACACAGGAAGGGAAAATCCCGCTGAGGAGCCGTTGGTGGTTATGGATACAGGTTTTAATCCAGTGGATGAAAGGGGGAGGGAAACCCATGGAAGAGAAGACATCACTAATGAAGTCTCAACAAATAGAGTCAAAGGCTTTATGAAGATTAACCTTTAGAAGCGCAGCCAGGAGTGAGCGGATCTATCAAATCCACGAACAATCTCCACACAAAGGAGAATGTTATCCGCAATGCTACGGCCTGACATAAAAGCCGATTTATTTGGACTCACAAGGGAAGGAAACACTTTTTTGAGTCTATTTGCTAGGACTTTAGAGATGAATTTGTAGAGGAGATTACAAAGGGATATGGGATAGAAATCAGAGAGAGATGAGGCTCCTTGTTTCTTGGGAATGAGATAGAGGATCGCTTGATTAATGGAAGAGAGTTGAGAGGGGTTAAAGAAAACGCTACGGATGGCATGGACAATGCCATTCTCAATGAAATCCTAGGAGGCAAGGAAGAAGACCTTATTGAAGCCATCGGGGCCTGAGATCTTATTGGGTTTGTGAGAGCGAATGGTAAGAAGAATTTCTTCCAAGGAGGGGATAGCACTGAGAGAGGAGAAGATGAAAAGATTGATGAATTTGTTAATGAGGTTTGGGGGGGAGGGGGTGGGGAGGCACATGGGGGGGGGGAAGAAAAGGTTGGAGAAGAAGGAGACTATCTCAGCCTTGATGTTGGCGGGATAAAAAATGCAAGTACCATTATTGGTGATGAGGGAGGGGATGAAATTGTAGTTATTCCGAGCTTTTAGGGATCAGTGGAAGTAGGCAGAGTTGGAGTTCCAGAGCTCGAGCCACTTGATTCTGGCTTTCTAACGGAGGAAGCTTTCTTCTGAGGAGAGGAGGGAAGAAAGCTCAGAGAAGAGGGATTTTTCCTCTTCAGCAAGGACGGGGTTGGAAGGGTCACTTTGAAGGAGGGATTGGGTAAGCTGAATATTTGAATGATAGGAAGTGACTCTAGCCGAGATATTGCCGAAGGAAGAGTTCCAAGAGCGAAGAGCTTCTTTGGTGTTGCAAAGCTTGCGGGCAAAGGCAACAAGAGTGAGAGAGTGATAGTGGACAAGCTTAGACCAGGCTTTTAGAATAGTGGGAATGAAAGAAGCACTCGCAGTCCAGATATCAAAGAATTTGAAAGGCTTTGGGCCAAAGGAGATGGGAGGAGAGATTTGGACAGAGTAGGGAGAGGGATCACAAAGATTGGAATTAGAGAAAGAGGCATGGGATGAAGGGAAGGAGGAGAGCCAAGAAGCGTTGGCCAAGAATTGATCAAGCTTAGAGGCAATTCGAGCTGGGCTCGAACGATGATTATGCCAACTAAGGGGGTGGCCCGACCAATGGAGGTCGGCAATCCCTGAATCATCAATGCAGGCATTGAAGTCATCCATCGTGATGGGATATGGAGAGGAGCCACCGACGCGCTCATGGGAGAATCTAATGATGTTAAAATCCCCGCCAATACCCCAGGGGATATTTGGGGATTCGGAGGAGATAGATCTGACATCCTCCCAAAGAGGGGTGCAATCAATGGCACGATTGAAACCATATTTAATGGTGAGAAGAGGGTGGGGAGTGGTTGCCTAGGATGCTGAGGTGCATAAGCTGGGGAGAGGATCGAAGGAGGAAGATTTGGAATCTTGAGGAGTCCCAAAGAATCCAGATACAACCATTGATAGAGGGGGAAGAGTTAGAAATAAAAGACCAAGAGGGGGCAATAGATCGAGCAATCCGAAGGGCATTATACATTTGGATATGAGTTTCAAAAAGGGCACAAAGAGAGACTTTAGCTGATTTGATGGTGTTTCTAACATCAGCTTGTTTTGCAAGGGAGTTGAGCCCCCTGACATTCCAAATAAAGAAATCAAACATTGTTAACAAAGGGGGGGGGGATCAAATTTGCTGTTGGGGAGGGGGTAGGGGGGAGGGGATTCTCACTCAGGGGGGAAATGAGAGGCGATGGAGTTTCTAAAATATCAGGATCAATGGAGGAGCTGGAGGAAGGGGAAAAAGGCTTGGGGATGGAGAAGGGGTTCAAGGGGGTGAAGGGGAGGTCTGGGTCAGTGGCGGGAAGGTTCTGGTTTGAATGGGATACAGGGTAAAAGGAGATGGGAAGGGGGTCAGTTGAAGCTGAGTTATGGGCTAAGTGGGAAGCGGGAGAGGTATTATGGCGGGTTTTAGTGTCGGTAGTGCGCTGGGTTCTAAGGCTGCAGGCTGATTGCTGGGTTTTAGAGGCTTTAGGAGGCCCATGAGGGTGAGTGATGGGAGGTCTAAGGTTATTTAGAGGCTTAGGCCCAAAGGTGTTGGGCTTGGGGCGGGAGATAAGATTTGGGCTGCGGGAGTTGGGCTTGGGCTGACGGGAGTTGGTAATGGGTAAGGTTTTAAGAGGCATGAGAGAAGAGGAGGTGAGGGGCAAAATAGTATTTTTGGGAGAAGGGTAATAGGATAAGGTGGTTTCAGTGACGGTGGAGGTCGAAGCAGGAAGGAGATTCAGGGGTTGGCTTTTCAGGCATTCAGAAGCCTTTGCAGGGGCGATAATCATGGGAATGGTTTCAAGAATGGCAGGAAAGTTGGTCTTCAGTTCAGGCCTTACCTTAACGATCGATCGATTAGAGGCCAGCATGTTGTTAGGAACCTTGGGAGGAGCAGCAGTGTTGTTGGAGCTTTTCGATTCGATGGTGTCAGCTTTCAGAGCTGCATGAGTCAGGATTCACACATAATTTTGTGAACCAATTCCTGGTCTTTTGACTCTTGATCATAGTTATACAATCAGATTGGATCATCATTTGTCTCTGAATAACCCTCCAGAAGATCAATATCAGCAAAAGGTCAAAGACATTCAGACATTCTGTGTTTGATCTTTGTTGGCTGAGATTCCCAACCTTAGGAAATTAGGTAGCCAATTAGTCATATCAACCTTTGTTAGATCTATATTTTGTAGAGCATGTTGGGGAAAAGATACTACTGGGTTCTATGAGGTGTAGCCTAAATAAAGTTTCAGTTCGTTACTCCATCAGAGTCGTCAAAGTTTTTCTTAGTATGTTGGGTTTCTTAGAGGAATCTTGTTCTGATGCTTAACTTGTGGGAACCTTCTGTTGCTACTACAGGCTTAACTAGTTGGTATTTCGGAATGATACTCAAATGGTCATATCTGAGTTTGAACCCTTAGAGGTTGTTTTTAACTATATAAACATTCAAGTACAGTCTGAGAATACTGACTTCTATTTTTATCAGCAAGGTAATGTTCTCCAACTGCTCGTGTCAAGTTCTTGGCATTGACAGGATGGCTGGAAGCCCTGGGGCTTTATAATAGAGATGTTCACATCATATGAACCATCAGCCATATCTCTTATTAGATTAAATTTCAAATATTTATCTTTCGATTCTTCAATATTCTTCCTTAAAACATTTTCTTTTAATCCCAGGTACAAGAAGCTGTTATCCAGTGTTGACCTCACCAAAGATTTTTTCTATAGTTATACATATCCTATAATGCAAAGTTTGCAGAAAAATGTCTTGGCAATGGGTGTGGAAAGTATGCCATATGAAAACATATTTGTATGGAATGCATATTTAACGCAAGCAATTCGATCGAGATGTAATAACACTCTTTGGACAATCGCACTGGTTCATGGGCATTTTAAACAGGTATTTGACCTGTTATATCTTCTCAGTTTTCTTCTTTTGATTATTATCCCATTGCATGTAGAGATGACATATTTAACCCATGGGGTCATGAATCTGGTTTGTTTTACTCATTGTTGCTTAATTTAATCCTATTCATCTTAAAGAGTTGTTCTTCAGAACCCTGTCTTCCTCAATGTTTTGCTTGCTGCTAATGTAAATAGCTATCTCCTCCAAATCTAGGCATCGAATTGTTTTCTAGCTAGGACTGGCAAACCCTAGCTCATAATGAAACCTACAGCCTTAAATAATTAAAACTATGCTAGGGCATTCCCCAACAGAAAAAGCAAAATGCTACACTTCCACATCCATATGGTAACAAGTGAGCCAAGGTTAGTCAGCGCATCCCTTAAGCAGTCTGCCATATTAGTAACTAGATGCACTGACAACTAGGCAAGGGTTCTCACATAATGGATGAGTGCGACTAAAGAAGATAGTCCAATAGTGCTATCACACATACACTATACCCAATTCAACAAAATTGTTTAATCTTAAGAGGATCTTCTATAATTTTGCATGTGAGGGTTTCTTGGTTCTTTCCAATCCTTAGGATTAGATTCGCCTCTTGTGGGAAATTGGATCTTTAACTGTTAAGACTTTAGAATGATGGATGTTATGAGAGAATATGGATTAACGTAGCATGTCTTCAAGAGACTAGATGGAAAGGTAAAATAGATTAAGGAGTTGATGACTTTAGGTTGTAACTTTGATGATTGGATTAACTAGGAACATGTGCAATGTATTAGAACTTTGAGCCTTATTATATGAGCATGTGATGTATTGATGTAATTATGTGTTCAATAGGTCATTTTAGAGGTTTACTTTAGTTTAGTGGTTTCCAACTTGGGGTCCATAGTGGAATACACATGTGCCCTATTTTTTAATATAAATAAATCTGATGGCACTATTACATTAGAAGGCTTCAAATAGGCTGGACAGCAAGTTTCAGCCCAAATGATCCCTTATACTTCTCTAGTTTAAGCCTCCAGTTGAGGGGGAATAAAAGTCAATAATTTGGTGAGTTCTTGCTGAGATAGTGAGATCTCAAGTCAACTATGTTGGGATGGTGAGATTGGGCATAAGATCTAGTATTTGAACTATGTTCTGAATATTGTGAGAAAGCCATTCACATTTTGGTCACAATAGCTTCATAAGCATTAAGTACCTATATAGCAACCCATTAAACTACATTATATCTTCAGTTCACAGCTGTTTGATTTATTCAGCCCCTGCTTTACAAAAAGCCAATCCAGCAAGCACAATTTGTATGACCACGTAACTGTTACTAAACAAAGGATTTGCAGTCACAGTGCCTTCCTGATAATTACAACCCTTAATTTGCAGGAGAGATTGAAAGATTCACAGTCAGTAAGACCATGTTGTGGAATCCTGTTATTCTCTATTTCACCAAACAATTCAGACTTGTCAATGCCCAGCACATTAGAAAAGGTTTTGATAGGTGGAAGATGGATTAGCATCAGAAAGGGGTTCATGAGAAGAATATGGCGGAATCTGGTGCAGATCTGGCATCAAAGAAGGCTGTTGTCTTCTGGTCTATGGGTTGGGTCTTTATTGGTTGGTTCCCCTTGTAATCAGTCAACTTTAATGGACCTCAAACATGGGTTCATGAGTTGAGCACGAAAATTCCATATTTGATTTATTAACTGGTACAATCTAAGTGAGGGCTCTCTTCCATTTAATTTATATAATTAGAATAGGAGTTTTAGTTGATTTAGAAGTCCTCTAGAATAGGTAGGCTGATGGTTATCATTTGTTCTAGAATCCCTTTAAAAAAGGTGGGTTGGTAGTCAGGACTAGGTTGAATATTATCTTAGACCTAGTTTAGGGCTCATTTCTATTTTTATTCCAAAAAGGGCTCTATATTGTGTGGCTGTTTGCCATTTTATAAATATCCCCTTGAGAGAAGAACAAACTAGGCAGAGATTAGAGTTGGAGTTATTTGAAAGTTGCAAAATCTGCCATCTTTCCTCATTGGGAGAGCTAACAAGGCTGAAGTTGGACTCTGTCAGTCTGATCTGGGACCTTCGATGTTGCTGGGCAGTCATCCATTGTTGGCCAAGTAAGGCTCCAGGAGAGGCTTCGGCAGGCAAGATTCCTCAGGTTCGGAACCTGCTTTTCCCCTTCTTTTGTCTGTATTTTCAGCCTTTAAAATCTTTTGACAGACTGCTTTGGACGGGTCTTTTTTCCCCCAGACTAAAATCCTAATAACTCCCAAATCCGGAAATTGCTTAGTGGAATCCCCTTCTCTTTTCATAGACTACAGTCCCTTGTCTTCCCTTCCATTCAATGATAGTTTGAGCCCAATCTGAATGATGTAACCCAGGGTCTGGCCTGTCTTCAGGATCCTCTAAAATAGAACCAGCAGCAAATTAGGGTTTAAATCCTTGCTGTTTGGGTTGAAATCTCAGTTGACAGCAGCTAATAATGCTTCAATACACCCTGTGGATAGGCTGGTTTGAAGCAAGTCCTGGGATTAAGTTTAGTGTAGTGTAGGGTTAATTGGGGGAAGGTTTTAGGGTTTAGTCGGGTTAGTTTTAGGTCTGAAGTTTGAAGAAAATAATTCTGTTTTATCAGAATTTAGTCTGCAGAAATGATCTTCAAGCTATTGTTCAAAACTAGGTTTCCTACTTGGGGTAGGAGTCTTAGGGTTAGGGTTTGAAGGGGAGGTAGAGAAAGTGTAGGAGAAGGTAATCCTAACTCCTAAGAGGGTTTAGGGTTTGATTGAGGGGTTTGGGAGTTGAGAGTTTCAGTGGGACTAGGTTTACGGTTACACTAGGGTTTGGCTTAGTCCTATTGGGCTGAAATTGGGAGGGAAGGTCATTGGGATTAGGGGATCGATGTTTCTAAAGTTTGGGACAGACCTAATGGTTAGATTGCCGTAGATTGGACCTTGAATTTTAGGTGTAAGAGAAAGTCCGAAAAGTGCAGAAAAATTGCAGAAAATTAGAAAAAAGGTGATAGGAGAATTAGGGTTATGGTTTCAGGGTTTAGGAGGGTGGCTGAGGGTAGGGAAGGGGTTGTGCTTACTTGATGAGGAAGAAGACTGCTGTTTTGTGTGGAATGACTGTTGTAGTTTGAAGAACACTTGAAGGAAATGACTCTTGATTTCCCCATGGCCCTCCCAAGAAGACCACAACCTGAATTCCCTCCAAACTCAGGTTTGTATTCAATTACTTGAAAATCACATAGCTGGAGAGCTTTACTCATTGGGTTATCAAAAACTAACTCAACTTCAACTAGTACTCAGCTACTTTGGCATAAAAAAACTTCCAGAGTACTTGAATCCAAATTCTAAGAGTAGATATGAAGTCTTAAATTAAGGAGATTAAAATGGACTTATATTGTGGGACCCCAGCATCTCTGGGAATCTTGCCTAGACTAGGACTCTTAAATAAATGGCAAAATACTAATCAGCAAAATAAAATAAAATGTATCTAAGGTCCAAACAACAAACTGGACTTGACTGACCCAGACGTAGGACACCACAAAATTTGCAAAATTACCAAGATACCCCTGGTGTTGGCTGAAATTCTCTGGGTTGCTGGTGGGGCTGTAGGGCACTGGCAAGCCCTTTGGTCCCTGCTTAGGTGGTCCCTGAAATTGCCTACATCACTTAACCTTCGAAGATCATTGACCTTATTCTCGTAACTTCCCTCAACTAACCCTTACCTTTTTGGAAGTCTCCCATTGAGGCTGAAATTCAAATCATTCTTTCTCCTATCCATACTAATTCCTAAACTTAAAGCCACTCCAGAAAAGACCCCGTTACCCCTCTAAGTGAGCCCTGTAGTGATTGGACACCTAAAAAAGGGCTCCATTAGAATCCATTGCGTATACAAGCGACTTGAAAGAGGGGCCAACACATCCATCTAGTTAAAATTGGGAACTTGGTAGACCTTGTTTGAGAGATTGAAAAACTTATAGGTTTGTGTTTCCTTCTTGGCATTCTTAGTAAAGGAGCATCGGCCATGGAAGTTTGGCCTTGGTGGGTACAAACATGAAAGACTTTGCCATGCGAATACTTGCAAAATGATTCTAGAAAACCCTGAAAGACTGGATGGAGGAGAGAAGATGATGTAAGTTTGTAACCAGGCCCAACAAGCACAGGGCCCATCAAAACTTGGACAAAAAACCAGGCCCGATTGGCACACCAAGGAGCTGGATGAATCCCCAGAAAGGTACTTCAGTCATTTCTCCACCCCTTTGAACATCAAAAGGGTGCAGTAAATTCCAGAATAGTATTAGGATCCTATATCTACTTTTTGTTTTTCAACTAGATTAGTGGTTAAGAGTTCTTGTTTGAGTAGGAGTTCCAGTTGGAATCCAATTTTCAAGTAGGATTCCTTCTGGAAGTTGGTTACATTTTTTCTTTTTATATTTGATTAGGAGATCTCTGGAAGACTCTTTTCTGGTTTGTTTATTAAGTTGAGTTGTAAAGGGAATCCCAAACCAAAGTGGATCCGTAGTTTGAGTTCAAGTACATTTCTTAATTAGATAGAGTCCTAGTTGCATTCCTTCAATGTGATGAAGCTATAAGAAGGCCTGGTATCTTGTAATCGAATTAGACTGTATTAATAAACATTGAAGAGTGATTGAAGGGTATTTGGAGTCGTGGGTTCCAAAGAGGGACTCCACGATTTGAGTGCTCGAAGATTTCTGCAATCCTCTTATTCTCTTTCTTCTAGAGCCTGTGGCAGCCTTGTTACATCAACTTCATCAACATTGAGTGAGCCAGTTCACTCTCCCACAAGTTAGTATCATCTCTACCCATCCCCAACTCAATTCCTTTCCCTACCCCAATTGAAGCACCCTACCGCTCTCATAAGTCCTAAATCCTCCATCTCCTTCCCCCTATCACGCTACCCTAGGATTGCACCTCTCTTCTCTATCCTTTCCTACTTCTAAAACCAATTACAGCTAATCTTCTTCACAAATATGCTAAACCCTAAAGAATCCAACAAACCCTAAAATCTATTAAACCCTAGCTTCTAAAATTTCTGCAAATACTTTTCCATTAGTAATTGAGGATTTCCTCATAATTTTAGACTTATTTTCAAGCTGAACCCTAAAACCGAACCCTTAGTCCCCTCTTTCAATACTAGAAGGTTGGCATCCATACAAACCCTATCTGCAGGGCTTTTAAGGTGTTTTAATAAAGTTTTGCTGCTGTCCCTTGTTTATCAGACCTAGACAGCAGGGTTAGAAGCCTAAAACTAATGCTGTCCTTTGAGATTTGACCCCAAACAGCAAGGTATTGAACCCTAGGTTGCCTGCTGCTTTCTTTGGGAAGATCCTACTGCTGGCCCTGTAATCCAGGGTTACGTCAGAAGGAGAAATGAATGCAGTGAGATTGATGGGTTGCTTGCCTCTCACTGATGAGGCAGAGGCAGCCTTATGGCCAGAGAGGAAGGAGACACTGAGATCATTAGAGTTGTGGAGCTAGCCTCTTCTGCTTTCCCCTCTTCCCCATGGAATCGTATTGGACTTGAAGAATTTTGTAAATGAATGGGATAGGAAACACAACCCATGACAAGAATTTTAACTTGGCAGACGCTGTCAGATGGTAAGCCACTGCATGTATTGAAATACACCATCTTTGTAACTTTTTGGGAAACTTGGCGCTTTCCGGGTCCTTTTTGTCTACCCTTTTTTCTTTAAACAAACTTGCTCTAAGTTACAGTGATGTAGTCCTAGATCGAATCAATTGGGGGCCAATCTTCTAGGATCTCAATTCAAAAACTTAGGGTTAAGGGTCTTGGGATTGTGGAAAAATTTACTGGGGTATACAGGAACGGAGGTTATAGTGTTTGGATGCGGATGAAACTTGGAGAGAACTTAGGTAATGATATATGGGGAAGACACTAAGTTTGGGACCGTTTTAACGGTTAGATTGATATAGATCTGAGTTCAAAGTTTTTTTTTTTTTTTTTTGGAGCATGAAAATTCAAGAATGGGGGTTAATACCTCGGATCTTGGATGATTTTGATGTGCTACTCTTGATTCGATGAAGGGGATGATATCTATAGGTTATAGGATAGATTTCCTCTAGATTCTAATGGTTAGCTTGAGCTGGAGATAGGTTTTAATGGCCAGGGTTTTGAAAGAACAAAAATAGAAAGAGAAGTGATAATTGCATATTGAGATTTAGAAGGCTAGAGGAAGAAGAATTGATATTGTTGTTGAAGATCTTGAACAACTTGATCATATAAGAATCTTTTTGTGAGAGAAGAGAAGAAATCACATAAGAGAGAGAACCGGGGGAGAGGGGTGGGGTTGGGGAATAGATGATCACACAACCAGGGGTCCAGGCTATGCTAATTGTGCCTCACTTGTAGCAATGTACAGGACTCAGAATTCAATCAATTCATGACTCAACTGAGCAGCTGCATCTATATTTATAGCCACATTAGCAGACATAGTTTTAAACTCAAATTAGGACTCAGGATTAGAACTTATTCCAAAATAGATTCCTATACTGAAAAGGAAAGGTCTAACCTTAACCTTTTTGGTTACCTAAAATGATTAGGAAAGTAAAATAATAAAGGAATATACTTAAAAAATAGTACGTCAACTAGACTGAGGAGATAGATCCCATTTTCCTTTTTCTACCAATATTTTAGGCCCATCAAATTGGCCACTTACAAAGTAAGTTCATGGAAACAAAATCCAAATATATATATGATCTGATTCTAGACTTCTAAGGAAAGAAGCCCAATTTGGTGATGAATCTTTATCATACAGTTTTTGGAAATACTTGAATGGATTAGATCAAGGTTTTAGTTGAGGAAATAATAACTGTTATATGGGTTGATCTATTGTACTTGTTGGGAACAATTGTGGATTTCATGAAGGTGTACATAGAGGATATGCTTTTGGATGAATGAGCAGGCGATCTCATTTTAGTTCTTTTGATTATGAATGATTTAGCCATTTTGAAAAGACCGAGGAGATTCAGTTATATTCAAAAGTATAAATCATAGAAGTCAAATGGATATCTTCCTAACTAGAAGGTCTAATAGATTCTTATGTAAGGATTGTTAGGTTACACAACTGGAGAGCCTAACAACTCAATAAAAGATTAGTGGTCATGGATATGTACCTCACTGTGCAGAATCACAGAAAATGTAAGTTAATTTTCCCTAGGATATGGATTATGGAGGAACTTGTAAGAAGACACTTCATAATCACTTGCCAATCGAGTGGTCAAGCATGGAATGTGGGACTTTTGAGGGTGACACTAATGTGATGTGGAACAAGATGCCTACTTGTAGATGTTTGCTGTAGATATCCTAGGGGAATAGAAAGCACAATGCCATTCCATCAGGGAGGCTTGATGGTGGAATCATGAATGTTCAAGCAGTTATTAAGAAAAAATAAAGCTAGTTTTAAGACCTCACGTAGGACAAAAGACGTTGAGGATTCATAAAGGTATCAGTTACTCGAAATGAAGTTAATTCGGTTTTAGTCTAATCAAGCCTGAAGAAATACGATGATACTTGTAACTATTTGAGCACAACGGGGAAGAAGCTATGTCCTTACAGTAATGAATAAGGAGAGCAGAGAAATCTACTGTGTTAGATGTGAGAATGGGGGATTAAGTTCCTTCTGTAGGTTTGCTGACACTTCAGAAGAAGGACAGAGTACTTGAAATAATGGAGTTTGAAAACAGTAATTTGAGGCTTAGTTTTGATTTCTGAACTTCGAATCCAGACATAATTGCAATTTTAAAGTAGACTTTTCACTGTAGACCCCTTTTTTTTAATAATTTTTTGTAGTTTTTTAAATAAGCTGCTGTGAGTATTGGATTTCTGGGTTTTACAGAAGGAAGTTTATTTAATAAATTGAATGTTGAGACAGACTGAAGAATATGAAGAAGATCTTTTTATTTACTTTAGTCTGTAGAACTCCTGTCAATGGAGAAATAAATAATAATCTTTATTGGTATAGTAGGTCATCAGGTGATTATAAAATGCAGTAACTTAGTTTAATTTGTTTGTTTATTTGATCTTTTGTTTCATTGAACGTATTCTTTTTATCTGTTCTGACAAACTGTAAGTGATACTAGTAGTGAAAGTTTATTTTCTGAGGAGATAATCTCAATATCCATAGTATGTCACCCGTGTCTACAGGTCTGCATGACAGTCATCATCTGTCAGCAACATTACGAGATACCAATATTTGATCCCATTGCATGGACTGCACAATCCAAACCCCCTTCCAAAGAATAGAAAGAAAATGATGGTTGCATTTTCTGTATTTTCTAGTATTTTTATGTGGTACATCTATTTTTATTTATTTTTACTGATGATAGGTGAAATTATCAATTTTTGGACGGGAGTTCAGTGTTGTGCTTGTTTCAAGACGTTCTCGGCATTTTGCAGGCACACGGTATGTCAGAAAGCGAAGACTTTGGATTATCTATTTGATGATCATCTAATTTTGCTCTACTGCTTTTGTTATTTGAGAATCTATATTTAGAGCACTGCATGAAACAAAAGACGAAATATTGGGTGGCCTTCTTTCATTCTGTCTTGTAAATGCATTGGGGTCTTAATTGTTTATTGAATTGATGCAGTAGATATTGTTGGGGGCAAATTCTAAACCTTCAGTTCATAAGCATATGGTTGGCCTGTTGGAGTGGCTTCGAGCTCTTAACAGTAAACAGTAACAACAATCTGATATTGCTCCAGTGGACTTGCACACTTCAAATTTTTTTGTGTGAATGTTTTAACTACAGTTGTCTTAAACTTTTGAATAAACCACTGTTGATAGGTATCATTTCAAGTTTCGGTCTCTGAAAAATCTATTGTTGACTGAATTTCCGTTTTTGAATTTATATGGTGAAAAATCTAATTTGCATGGTATAGCTACCTTAAAAGGGGAGTAAATGACCGGGGCAGAGTTGCAAATGATGTTGAAACTGAGCAGATAGTCCTTGATGAAGAGGCTGGATCACGCAAGGGAAAGATGAGTTCTGTAGTGCAGATGCGAGGCTCGATACCCCTGTTTTGGTCTCAAGAGGCTTCTAGATTCAGTCCCAAACCTGATATTATTTGTAAGAATGTCTGTCTGCCTATTTTATACTTTTACTGATCCTTTTCACTTTGGATGTCCATTCTTTGAGTTTATGGTTTCTTTTTCAGAAAGAATGCTTGATTCTTGTTTCCTGATTTCGCTTCAGTGCAAAGATATGATCCTACCTATGAAGCGACCAAGTTGCATTTTGAGGACCTTGCTAATAGATATGGGAATCCAATAATTGTACTTAATCTTATTAAGGTCTATTTCTGTGCTCAATCTGAACTTTTTTTTTTCCTAGCATGCTACCATGATGGCTGCCTTTTCCTTTCAAAGGTTACAAATTTTTTTTTTCCAACTAAGCTTCTGTATTTAAATTTTTTTCTGAAAACAGTATTGTAGGATGGAGAAAGCTTGTTTACTAGAAGGCCTAGGTTCTAGAGGGATGTCCAAGGTCTTCCAGTGTTTAGGTAATTGAGTCGTCGTGTAAATTAGTTAGTACTACATGCGTAGAATTAGAAAGGAAATAGGAAAAAAAATTCTTAAAACTTGGATTAAACTAATTAAAGTCAGCATGTCTCAATTACTTCATGCATAGAGTATTGAAAGACTTGATAAATTTGTCAAAGAGGAGTTAGAAAGCTACGAACTCTTAAACAGACTCCTTAACAAGTATAACTCAAGAGGTTTCTAATAAGTCATTGGACATGTATGGAGGCGCTAAAACCCTAAGAATTTACTGAAAATGTACTAAAATTGCTCTCCTTTCCTTTCATCTTAATTTGGACCTGGATTACATCAAAATAATCCCATTCGACCAAAATGAACTGAAATTTAATCCAAGTACTATGCTATTATTGTGCTCAGGTTTAGTACTCATGTTTAAGTCATATAGTAGGCTCATGACCACATAAATCTATGGGACAAGGGCCCAACACCCATATTATATCAAAGGTTAAATCCAAAGAAAAGTAGCTTCATTAGGTGTTGTATCTGCTTCAAGCTTAAACTAACTTAACTTGAAGATCCACAAAAATACTATTGAAACAACTATTAGTTACTATGTTGTTGAATCTTTTGTCAAAAATTTATCTGATTGTGAAATTGTGACAAGTGCCATAATCAGGACATAAATGGAGGAGGAATGATGTTTGATCCACCAATGATGACTTTTTCTCCTCTACTCTGGCATTTTTCCCATCATTTCCTTCTCCGGATTCCAAGCTTCAGCCAACTCTCTCTGCTTCCTTACCATCACCATTACCCTCTTCTCCTCCGCAATGAACTTTACTTTTCTCTCAAGCTCCTAACGACTGCAGAGAAGCATTGGCCCTCCTGTAAAATTTCTGGTTCTCTTGATTGTGCTTCCAAAATTGCCCTTTGCCCCCTTAGTATGCTCGATGATGAAGAAAAAGCCTCTGGGACAGCTGTTTGGTTTGCTACTCTCTTGGTTCTCGTCTTCCTTTTAACATTGTCAAGCTCTCTCTAGGCATACATGGAGACTCATGGAATGTTGGAAGTTCTTCTGGACAATGTATTCTTTGTGTTCAAATTCGTTGATGCTTCAGACATTAGTCATGCTCTTGAAGGAGGGCTTTGGTTTGTAGGCAAGACCCCTCTATTCCTTAGACAATGACACTAGCACCTTCTTATGAGATTAGTTGGCATTTTCTCAATCCCACTTTGAATTTCTCTCCCTCCCTAATCTACTGCTCCTCTTCTCATGCTGAGAAGACCTTAGCATGCTGGGCTTAGTTGTAGGAATCCTTCTCATCTCTGATTGGACGTAAGAACCATGTCTAAGAATTCTTTGGCTTTAGGTTGAATCTATGTTTTGTTCCTGCAGTGATGCAGTTTGGGCTTTTGGTGTGGGCTAATTAAAATTAATGATGATGTTTTTATTTATTTTATTTCATTGTTTTATTTTCTGATAACAGTTGTACATGAGTTGCATAGAATTTTAGCCAGTTTTGAGCCCCAAATCGAGTTGAGCTGTATTCAGTTTCAGATTAGGAATATGTTTTTTCTTTCTTTAATAGGCACGCACTTCTGTTGAGTTGATTGTGGAAATCCTAATTAAAGTTGTTTATTGTTACCAGCACATAGCTTGGATTCCTCTTTCCTGTCCTCTAATTTTCCTTTAAATAATCTTCTTCTTCTTCTCTTATTATTTATTATCATCATTCATGCCTTTGTTTGGTTTTAAACCCTGCAATAGATTAGAATCAAGAGGAAGTCCTGCTTTTCTTCATTGTTTTCCACTGGTTCTGCTATTTGGATTGAAGGAAGACTACCTGCTGATGAAAATAATTCTAGAATCTTGGCTCAATATACTACCCCCTTGAAAAGCTTCAAAGCTAGGTTCAGATCAGGTTTCAGCTTTGTTGCCTGGGAGATATTTGAGAAGTTAGATTTCCTTTATTTTTCTCAGTTTGAGCTGTTGGTGTTGTTACAACAAGAGATCTCGTCAATATCAATTGTTTCCTCTAAATTTCTAGGTTATTGATACCAAGCAAGTAGTTTTCTCCCCTGAAGTGATTTCTTTTCTACTGTCTTGTTGTCATCCAGTTTTCCATGCTTGCATTTCTATTCCACTTTCCATTAATACCCCTTTACTAATTTTCCCCCTCTTTTAGTTTAGTTCTAAGTTTGCCTTCCCTATATTGTTCTTTATGTTTCCCTTCTATGTTTTGTTTAATTTCCATCAATTTGAAGAATTGCCACTCCAATTATAAACTTCAGCTTGCTTACAATGCTCCATCATGTTATAAATTTTAATATTTTTACCATTTTCGCACCCTCTTTACAATTTTATGTTAATTACGTCACTGCTATCTGACTTATAGTTCTTGTTTATTTACAAATTGTAACGTCAGCCACTAGGTTTCCTATCATCCAAATATTTCCAGTTTTGCCACTTTTATGTATCAATTGAGATTTCTATCCCCTGGGTGGGTCTTTAAGCCATTTGAGAATGGGTGACCTGGCTGGATCTGCATCATGAAGATTGATCCCTTCTGACTTCCATTGAGGTCCATGATGTTGATGGCCTCTCGTTTGAGCAAGAAGCATGGTGGGAGATCTTGCCACTCAAAAAAAGCGAGATCTTGACCGAGATGGCGAGATCTCGGTCGAGATCTACAAAAAAACTGGCGTAATCTCGGTGGCCCATCTCGGTGGGTTTTAGGGCCCCAGTTGGGCTGAAACTTGGTATTTAGCCTATTTAAGGCCTTTTGAACACATTGGTGGCCTTAGATTTGTGAGAAAATAACCTTAATTATGTCTTCTAAGTTGACCCTATGTGTAAAACTGAAATTCTGTGAAATGCAAGGTTAGACAACCTGTAATGTAAAGATATCAAGTAATTCAAGACTTCAAGTTATCAACTATCAAGTATCAAATACATTAACATTACACATCAAGTATTTAAGTGATCAAACTATCAAAGAACTTAAATAGTTAAATGTCTTCAAAATTTTACAACCATAAGAAGTTTTAGACTTTTAGTAAGTCATAAATCATAATCGATAAGTTCACAATCACAACTCACAAGTCACAAGACTGACAATACTCAAGAGTACAAGAGACAAGAGTAACAAGATTACAACTTACAACTTACAAGACTATAAGAGTATCCTCAGCATTCTGCATCAATTGATTCTGAACGGTGGTCACATATGACTCCCAAGTCAACCCATCACTGTAGTATATCACATATCGGTTTATATGGAACTAATATGTCTCCATGTTAGAATACTGGAGGAATAACACTCTGGGATAATCGCCAATCGTGGGTGGGTGAAAGTGCCATTCTTCTTGTTATTGTTCATACTGCTGTTGAGTATGTGGGTAGGGATTTCTAAACCACTCAATTAACAACCCACCTTCACTCTCATATTTGTACTCTCCAGGTGCAGGGTCTTGAGGAATAACATGACCTCCATAAAAAGAATACTCACTGTAATCTGACCCGTGTGCTGTGATCCCTGTATTGGTACCCCGTTGACTGGCAAGTGTCCAAACTTTGCTGTTGTGAATCACTGTGACCATGATCTAGGTTCATGCTTCCCATGTTCAATTCAAGACCATGCATGCTTGCATCATCATTCGTTTGCCCCTGGTTTGATCTGCTCTTCCTACTCCTAGCATAAGTCCGAGAGATAGGGGAATTGTGGCTCGCATGTGTTGGATGACTCGAACCTGGTGGAGGTGGCTCCCTTTGTTGACGCTGACTTCCACTAGCAACACCACTAGCCTGACTGCCTCCATGACTCGATGGCTGACTTGGGCCACTTGGCCCTCTAGTATCATCGGCATCATTTGAACCCCCACTACTAGTTGTCACCTCAGTTGTTTCAAGTCGACCAGGTGGCTCCACAAATGGTACAGTTGGTCCTTCTGATGTCGCTACAGCAGCCTGACCCTCATCAGGAAACACGTGCTCAACCACAACATCAGTTGGTCCTTCTGATGTTGCTACAACAGCTTGACCCTCATCAGAAAACACGTGCTCAACCACAACATCAGTTGGTCCTTCTGATGCCGCTACAGCAGCTTGACCCTCATCAGAAAACACGTGCTCAACCACAACATCTAGGCCCATAGCAGCAACAATGGTAGGATCCGGCTGCCCTCCTGGTCCATCCAACACTGAGCCACCTCGATCCTTAACCCATTGATATATGACATCATCTTCCTCATCTTTTACGGGGGGCTCATGGAATATATCAGTCAATTCAATTGGTTCGCGATTGTCGTCATCTATATCATCTTGTATGTGCCCTACTCTCAATCTCATGTTGTAATGCACATAAACTAAGTCCTCGAGCCTTTTACTCCCCAATCTGTTCCGTACCTTACTATGGATGAGCGAGAAGGTGCTCCAGTTCTTCTCTCAACCAGAGGATGAGCAAGTCTGTGAGAATACTTTAATTGTTATGTCCCTGAGATTTGGTGCACTAGTTCCATATAGCACCCACCAGTCAGCAGCATAACCAAAAATAAGAATGCATTAGGGAAGTAAATCTTAATATTTATATAACTTATCAATTATCATTTACAGAGTTATAGACTTAATGACTTATAGTAATGGACTATTTACCCGGATCATTTTTTTGCCTAGTTGCAACTACAGAAGGCTTTTCAAAACTCCCAGAGGCATCCCTGAACTCCCTGATCTGTACACCAATTCTTCAATTATTGTATTATGTATATGCTTAATGCACTAATGCAAGAAGTTGAAGAAACAATTGAATAAGTTCTCACCTCTCCATTAATTGTTCGTTGCATGACGGGATTTGACACAAGCTTCTCCACCATGTCTTGCACTGCATTCATCAACCTTACATTAAGCCCCATATCATTCTTGTAATGGTACTTTGGTAGTAAGCTTGCATTGTGGAAATAAAAATTTGGTTAGTGATTTGGTTGTTTACTTGTTTATTAATTATAAGTTATAACTTATAACAAATTAAGAATGTAAATTAAATTATACAACAAAAACTTAAAGACTTAAAAGTGACTCACCAGCCAAGTGCAAAGGATGCATCAAGTGCGTCTCCCATCTATTATCAATGATCCTCTCGTAGGATTTGAAGGACCTAGGGGCAGCAGCTCTAACCAAGTCTTTCATTTGCTGGAGGGTAGCATATATGTGGGGCATTGTGGGCTTCTTCGCTGAATCCACCATCCTTAAAACAAACACAATAGGCTCTATAATGCCCACTGTCCTATTGAGCTACCTCCAAAAGGAATCATCAACAATGGTTTGTTGGGCTAGTACTGCATCAGGATGGGATCCACGCTAATCAAACCACTCCTCACTTGCAAACATGTGCCGTAGACCCACCACTTTTTTCTGGAAGCTTTTCAGAGCTACATAGTTGGTGGCGAATCTAGTCAATCCAGGTTTGACTAGATCACCCTTACAGTGGTTCCTCATCATCTTCAGCACATAACCATGGTTATAAATAAAATTACTTACCCTTCTAGCCCTGTCAACCACAACATTGATTGACTTTATTTTCCCCAATTCCTTCAACATAAGATCAATCGAATGTGTTGCACATGGTGTCCAAAAGAGGTGGATCCTGCTGCTCTTCTTCTTCATCAACATTTCACCAGCTTTTTTGAAGTTAGCACCGTTATCTATGACAACTTGGATAACATTCTTTGGCCCTACCTCGAGGACCATCTCCCTAAGAAGCTTGTAAAGGTAGTTATCATCTTTGTTTTTATCCGAGGCATCCATTGACTTAAGGAAGGATGTCTTTCCATTGCAGCTCGCCATGAAATTAATAATGGACTGTCTAGTAGGACCAGTCCATCCATCAGCCATCACAATAACACCATATGTACTCCATTTTTTCTTTAATGAATCAATGTATTCATCCACCTCCTACTTTACCTTTGGTAAATATTTATTCATTACTTCCCAAGTTGTTGGGCCTTTAACCCCTACACCTGCCCTAGCAACTGCATTGATCATCCCTGATAGTATGGTGTTTTGGCTACATTGGCTGCAATGTTGTTGTAGAGCATGAATTTGTTGATTGCCAACCTAGCTTCCTCCTCCCTACTGCCTTCTTTACCTCCAGCAAACATATATGGAATGCTTCTTTGATAGATGTCTTGATGCTTGAAGAGAGAGGGGTCTTGGTCAAATGTGGCATTATAATGTCTAGTCTTCCTCCTTTCGGTCCTCTTACTTCCATGAAAACTATGTCTAGGTGGCATGGATGCCCCTGACCCCGAACCTCCTGCTCCTCGTCTGTTCATATTGCCTCATATTCTCAACATGTAAGGACTGTCTGCTAGCTTCCATTGCAGCCTTCATCTGTCTCCACTCGGCTCGTGATTCAACACCCATAACCCTCCTCTCTTCATCATCGCTCGACTCCTCATCAACATCAACAAAAGGTCTAGACAACACTGTATCCTCAAATTCCCTTTGCTTTTGTGCCATCTCCTCCTTTTTTTTCCCCTCCCTTTAAAGTTGCTGCAATTGCTTTTTACACTTCATAAGGAACCTTGGGACACTTGGAAACATCTTTGTAGCCACCAGCCAAATGTTGCTTTAATCTGGTTGAACCACCAGAATTCAAAGTCTTGAGGCAATACTTGCATTAGGATTTTTTCTTGTCAGCAGTCAGTGGATCCCCATGTTGCCAAGCAATGTCCTGAGTCCCACTACCAGTGCTGCCACTCTCTCTAGTTGCCATTTAAGATATAAGTGTACAACACTGAAGTACATACATGAATGTTCCCAAATAATCATTAGATTAATTTTAGATACATAAAAACATGTAAAAACAATTTATAAAACAACAAAACACACACTTTGTTCCAAGATAACATGTATACAATGCTCAACCAAACATGTTTGTATTTTTAAAATAAACTAAATAATATGAGCATCATTTTAAAAAAAAAAAAGATAAATTTTTAATAACATATTATTTTATGTAAAAACAATTTATTAAACAACAAAACACACGTTTTGTTCTAAGATAACATATATACAATGTTCAAACAAACATGTTTGTATTTAAAAAATAAACGATATAATATAAGCATCATTTAAAAAAAAAACAGATATTTTTTTAATAAAATATTATTTTTCAAGATTTTTTATTTAATTATTTAAATAAAAAAAAAAAAATACAGCAAGCATGATAATCAAAATATGGATACATGGGATTCTAGCCCTCTAAATGTAGTTTAACATAAGTGATAATCACATTCATATAAATAAGTATTTTTTATAATTTATAATTTTAATTTTTTAGATAATATATTTTTTAAATATGGAAAAAATAATAATAATAATAATAACAGAAAATTAAAATTATTTCCATGAAAGTGTAGATCAAAGCTTGATCATCAATATATTTATACTACACTACACACCCATTTTAGAACCTTCTATTTGAAAAATTCAAATTTTGGGGAAAATCTTACCTTTGATGAAGATCACTTGAAATAAGCTTGAATCTGCTGTTGTAGATGTATTGATGATGTTTAGAAGTTGAATCCCCAACAAATTTAGGCAAAAAATCGACTTTTCCAGCCAAAATTTCACTTCCAGCGAGAGAGGCTCGAGAGAGGTGAGATATGCCTCTCTCGAGCGAGACAGGGGGTTTTTAAACCCCCTAAAGAGGTGGTTGAGCCACCTTACACGAGATCTCCCATCTCTCCACTCTCACCTCTCATCTCGTCTCGCTATCCCGAGATAGCGAGACATCTCGCGAGATCTCGCCAAGATCTCCCACCATGGCAAAAAGTTCATTACAAGTAGAAGAGTAGCCCCCATTGTCTCAAATGCAAAACCTAAGGACATGGACCTTCTCTCTATGCTCACAAGGAGGACCCGACTCTTTGCGGCCACCTCTCCTCATCCTTCGAATTTCTATCAAGCCACTGTTTGCAAAGCACATCCTTGAAACAGCTACCTAATGATCTCTTCCATCCTTAACAATTGCCATATTCTGGCCGGAGTGCTCATTCCTGAAAAAGAATCACATTATCCGAACCCTCTTGTGGGCAAACTGAAGCCAAGCTTTGCCAGAGAACAAAGGAATAAAGGAATTCTCTCATTGATCTCACCAAATGGATCATCTGCTGGTCTGAGCCCTTCCATTGCTTTGTCTTCTGGTTCGGATTTGCAGTGCTTGGTACTGGCTTTGCTTTGGATGGTGTTTTCCCTTCCCCCTACATGCTTTCTGATTGATCTATCTTGCAGAACCTTGGCTCCAGAGCCTCCCTGATTGATTTGGTATCTTTAGTGCCTCAAACCTCTAACACCCCATACCCCTTCTCTTCTCTTTTTCATTTTTAATGCCATCCTCGTAATTCTTTGTCCTAATCTCTCCCCCAGCCTCAGATCTTGGGCGTAACTTAACCTGTGCCCCCCACTTTGGCCCAGATCCCCTTGCCTTTGCCCTTCCCTTAGGCCTGACGAATGTCTTGACCTTTGTGAGCCTAACTTTTTGACCCATCCAAATATAGACAGTAACACCCCTTGAACCTCCATTCTTATTTTCCATTTAAGAACTCCAGCATCCTCTCACTACTGATTTCTTCCTCGCGTACTCTTTGCCTTCCATTTTGCGGGTTTAGCCGTTGAGCAAGAAAATGAATGAGCACTCCATTTGTTGGGGTCTTTGGACCCGGATTAGTTTTTTTTTAACCCTGCTTTGCTGCCCCTAGCCTTGCCTTTGTCTGGAATGCTTCTTGTGATTTTAGGAATCCTCCCCCCCACCATTTTCTCCTCTCCTTTTGGTATGCTATTAGTTTTCCATTCAAAATTAGAACAAGAAAATATAATAATTTGGCCCAAAATAACATCCTTATTTAACCAATTGAACCATGGTTTAATTGAAAAAAAGCAAAGTCTAGGTAAATAACCTATTTTCATACTTGGATTAGTACAAAAGTAAAACCTTGTGAGCAAAGGCCTGCTACCTGTAACTATCGGCCCTCGGTTGATTCAAAGGCAAAGTATCTTAATTAGGTACTGGATGATGGATCTGTGTCATGCTGAGCATACAAACATGAAATAAAGAAATGATGAGTTGGCATATGCACAAATTAAATTGTTATACTTGTGACAGGTTGGTGAACTATAAACTAGGGCTGCAACTGGGCCGGGCTGGGCCGGGCTTTTGCAATCCCAAGCCCAGCCCTATATGGTATAATTTGAGCCCATTCCCGCCCGGCCAGTCGGGGCCAAAAATGTCCCCGGCCTAAGCCCCACGGGGCAGCAAGCCCATTCCCGCCCTAATTGGGCGGGCGGGATGGGTTGGGGATGCGCCTGGCCAATTGGCCCGCCGAGGCCCAGGCCCAATTGGCCTTGTCCCAGCTTAATTGGCCATATCTTTTGTCGTAAATATCAAATGTAAGACAGGTAGTAATTAAAATACAATTAAAGTAATTAAATACTAAATCCAAACTCAATGGAAAATAAAATATTAAAGATGTCAACAAATAATCCAAAACAGATTCAATATGTATTTAACTATTTATATCCATTTAGATTTTAGAGAAATGAGAAATCCAAATTCTAGGGTCTCTTCTCTCTCTCTCTCTCTCTCTCTCTCTCTCTCTCTCACATGTTTTCCTTGGTCTTCTCCAGCAGCAAAGAGTTAAATTATTCATGAAATAGAATAAGTGAGAGAAGAATGTAATTAAATTTAGGCATATTTGAAAGTCAAGTCAATTAGAGAATGTCACACAAACCTTTGTAAACAGAAACATCAAAGATTCATAATTCAAAAGGAATCGATAAATGAAAATTTTATTTTCAAAGTCAAGAATTTAAGGTAGGTAGGTATGTTTTCATTCACAAGTCAATAAATTGATATCTTTATTCAATAAAAAAAATCATATTCAAAACCGTTAACAAGTAAATCGACAATAATTTAGTATTCAACAAAAAAAAAGTATTTTCATAGTTAAAGAAAATGATGTTTTAGTTACAAACATAGCATTTTTTGAAATTCCGAAGATTGTTAGATATTATGATGAGAAGTTAGGGTATAGATTTGTTAGATATTAATCTTTATGTAATAGTTTTATTATTTATAATATATTATCTGCCTTAGTCAAAAAAAATCCATATTTTATTGAACTAAAAATGACTTTGTTGGAAAAATAAAATTACTTAAAAATAATATAAAAGTGAATTTATAGTCTAATATGATCAAAGTGACTAAATATCAAAAAAGACTATATCAAGTTAGTATGAAGATGGGTAAAAAAGGAAACAGATCACGCAAATTAATATAAGATTAGAGCCAAAATAGGGGGATGGAAAATCAAAAGAGTATACATGGTAGTGAGGTTAAGTATATAATTACAAAACAGATAGAAAACGGGGAGGATCGGGGAAAGGGGGAGGCAAAAAGGGCCGAGGGGGGGGGGAGATCCCGCGGCCAGTGGCAGAATTGGAACCGCAGGGAATAGAAGTCGGGCTCGGGCGGGTTTAGGGGGGGGAGGCCAACGCACCCACTATAAACATCAAATAATGAAGATTTTCCCTTCATTCTCAGGGTTATGATTTTCTCTCTTGTATATTTAGTGTATACCAAAAAATGTATGTCACTTCATCTATTTCTCCAAACTTACTTCATGGTTAAACAATGCAGACTGTTGAGAAAAGGCCTCGAGAAATGATGCTACGGCGTGAGTTTGCTAATGCGGTTGGCTATCTAAACCAAATTCTCTTAGAGGAGAATCATCTGAAATTTATACACTGGGACTTTCACAAGTTTGCAAAGAGGTGAGGTGGTTTACACTTTTTGTCTTTTTTATGGACTATCAGCTGTAGTCAAACTTATTCCCCACGAGCTAATTTGTTTCCTGTTGTGATTTGAAGCAAGTCAGCCAATGTTTTGGCAGTTTTAGGCGCTGTCGCAAGTGAGGCACTTGATTTGACTGGTTTCTATTACAGTGGAAAGCCTGTGAATGTAAAAAGGAGATCAACCCAAATCAGTAGAACAAGCACAGGAAGGTATTACATATTCATTGAGTTGTTCAATTTCTTGTATCTGTGGCCTACATTTTCAGATGCATTTTCAGTGTGCAGTCAAAACATAGCTACCTAATATGAAGTATGGACCTAAGAGAACTCTGTCCCCTAGGTCCAAGAAACTCAAGAGGTAGGACAATTAGGTAGTAACTGGTCCTTGCATAAGATGACTTCTACCATGAAAGAGTTTCCCTTTGAAGTTCTAATCACTGAATCCTCATAATTGAAGTTTCTTCCACATGGGAAAATATTTTGAATTGCCAAATCCTTTTAGATTCTATAAACCTTTGTTGGTGGAGTTAAACAATCACAAACTCCAATCACAGCTTGTGATACCTAAACCTATAAATTGCTGATGACGTTTTCTTTGGGATTTGGCAGTGCTGTTTCATCATTTGTCTCAGTTTTGCACTGGTCCATAGAATCAAATTATAAGCTTTCTTAGCTGGAGTGAGGACATAAAATTTTTTTATTTTATATTGAAGATCTTTCAAGACACTCAGTGTCAAAAGACCAATTCTGAGGTTTGAGAAAGAACAGTTCAGCAAGGATCCAAAATAGCTCAGGTTTGATAATCATAGTTCAGACTTCAGAGAATATATGGTGAAAGATGTGAGAGCCTCATGATTGATGATCAGGGTTCAGTGGTGACAATTGAGGTGCGATACTGATGCAGATAACGCCAAATGGGATTCAAAAAAGTATCTAAGCAATGAAGCTAGGAGTGTAGTTGCATTGCATGTATAGATATGTTTATCGTAAAATCGTTTTGGGACAATAAGTATATGGTATTTGATTGTGGGAATTCAATATATTGACGACATAATAGTTATCAATATGATAATTTGTACATAAGTAGACACTTGCATACCGGTAACGCTAGTTGCATTTCTTTTTTTTTTTTTTTTTCTTACTGACTTTGTTATCCTGTACATGCCATGTCAGTGTCAAAGTAGTTTCAAATTCTACTTCTTCTTTCTTTCTTTTTTTTTTCGTTAACTTTTTTTTTTATTTATTAAAAAAAAAAAAGACTAAACAGGGATACTTCTCTTGGGGATCTCAGAGCTAGTTCAGCTGATCTTGGGAGAATGGCAAGTACTAATAGTGAAAGTCTGAACTCTTCGTTTAATAGAGACAGAGATTCAGAGTTTAGTCTACAATCTGGAAAAAACGAACACACTGACACAACTCCACGGTTTCAAAGTGGAGTTCTGCGCACAAACTGCATTGATTGCTTGGACCGCACAAATGTTGCCCAGTATGCTTATGGTTTGGCAGCTTTAGGTCGTCAGCTGCATGCCATGGGTTTGACTGATTTGCCCAAAGTAGATCCTGATAGTAGCATTGCTGCAGCTCTCATGGATATGTATCAAAGTATGGGTGATGCTCTTGCACAGCAGTATGGTGGTTCTGCAGCTCACAATACTGTACAATCTCTTCCAAGCTTGGCTCAGTTAATTGTTTTATATTTGTTTTTATTTTATGTTTCTCATTTTTTGAAAAATTCATCTAATATAATATAGTGATGCATGTGCTTATACTTTTATTTTTGTTCTCTTCTATTTTGGTGTTTTCTAAATGGTACTTATGTTCTGCTTCTCAGGTTTTCCCTGAGAGGCAAGGAAGGTGGAAGGCGACCACCCAATCTCGGGAATTTCTGAAGTCTATCAAGAGATATTACAGTAATGCTTACACTGATGGTGAAAAGCAGGATGCAATAAATTTGTAATTCTTTCTTTCTTATATTTGAATTTTTAGGCTTTTACAATGACCGATTAAACAGCTTGATAATTCTTATCAATCAAAATTCAGAGCATATAAAAAGCATGTTTCTTCCAGTTGTTGCATCACTTCTTGTTGTTCAAGTTTTTTATCCTTAGATTGGAAAAACATGCTTCAATTCTATTCGCATTGAGCCTTTTAGGACTTCTCTTGGTTTAAATATCATACTTCTCAACTTCAGGGGTCTTAAGTTTCTTTTTTTTCTTCTTCTGGTTTTACCAGATTTTTGGGTTATTTTAAACCCCAGGAAGGAAAACCTGCACTCTGGGAATTGGATTCTGATTATTATCTGCATGTTTCTGGAGTTGGAGATGACCCTGTCAATGGACAAAGGTATACACATTTTTAATGCACTCTTGTACATTTATAGTGTCAATGTTACACCTATGACTATTTTGTGTTCTTGCTAATTCTTGCAAGAAAACTAATACAAAGAGGTCCATTTCTTTTTTCCTCTGCAGTTCATCCGTTGATGCTAAGGCTTTGATTGGGATGGGAGTGTCTCTTGCACCAATTTTTTCTTGTAAAGAGGACTTCTTGCGCAAGAAATATACATCTTTTGATAAATTAATAGATAGAACCTGCAGTTCAATAAAGAATGTAAGACTTTGCAGTGAATCAGATCACAAACCAGGTGGTGGTATGGGAAGTTCTGGAATGGCACCTGATGCAGCGTAATTTTTTACTCGCTCAAAGCAATTAACTTGAATTACTCACTTATCTTTTTTTATTCTTGTCAAAAAAATTAATGTCATCACTTAATCCTGGTTTAGAATCTGCTATTAAAGGGAAAAAAGAAAAAGAAGAAATATTCAAGATGCAGGCCATAGAACCATGTTTTCCAGATTAAGTCCACATTTTCAAGATTAAGTGTAATCATTAAATGATAGTTTTGGAGCTTTAAGTATGGATTTCTAGGAGGTTGGAGCAGGTCAAGTTGTGGTACAGTTCTACAACAAAATTGAGATACTGATTTAGAACTGGATAATTAGAAAATATCTAAATAATAAAGTTGTTTGCTGATTAGGGGTAGAGTTTAGGGCTTTTGTGCCTAGTTTGAGTGGTGTAGCAAGCATATTGTCAAACCTATTTATCCAGGTGGACTTTTTGGGGTGCAAGGAACATTGCGTTAGTGGCATCAAATGCCATAGTTTAGCCTTTATGCAGATCTAGTGATGTAGCCTCAAATGAATGAGGTCCAATCTTCAGAGATCTGTGGGGCAGGACCCAAAATTATCAAGTTCGATTATGGCCCTTGGGGGGGGTTGTCTCTTAAAATTGACCCCTTAAGGATTGAGTAAATCTCTGAATCCTCTGGTTAGGGTTGTGGAATTGTAATTGGTTGGTATGGGAGAGTTTTTGATTGATTTAAGGGTATTCCAAGAATTATGGGTAGGGGAAATTTGAAATAGGTTCCTGAGGTAGCCTAGGGGGACCTAAGGGTAATGGAATGGAAAACTTGGGTGGAGTGTAGGGTTGATTGCTTACTATATCGTCAGGTTTCATCAAGTTTGGATTGTGGAATTGGGAATTATGAAAGATCTTATTTTTGGAGGGAAAATGGGGTGTTAAGATTGAGGTTTCAGCTGGGTGTTTTGGGCTGTAATTTGGATTGAAATGTAGGGGTAATGATGGTGGTATGGTGGTTGGAGTTTGGGAGGATTGTGGTGAATGGTTGATGAGATGTGTGAATTCTTGATATGAGGTGAAAGAGGGTGCTTGAACCAGGGTTGGGACCTCCAAACAGAAATTAAAGAGAAAAGGGATGGGGGATGGGGTAGGCTGCCAGAATACCCGGTTGCAGGCCTTTTAGATGCTTGGATTCAAGTGGAGATGGAGTGTCGAAGGCTGTCTTTTCAGCCACAACAAAGATCTAGGCTTGACCTCACCTTAAAACTTTGAGAGTTATTTAATTATGGGCCTTTGCTGACCAAATTGAACAAAATCAGAATTGCAGCATTGAAACACAAGAATACTTGTACTATAGAAGCTTTATTAATCATATCAATGTTGGGTGTGATCTGTGATGTGAACTTGGGATCTAGGGTTCAATAGCTTGATGCAAAGCCCTAGATCTAGCTCCACTCCTTAGGATCCACTTCTAGAGAATCAGCAGTAAATTAGGGTTTAGAATACCCTATGGTTAAAGGAATTCAGCTAGTTTAAGTGTTCTAGGGATGGGAAAGGATTAGGGTTAGGTTCGACTAGGGCTTGGTGATTAAGGAGATGTAGGGTTTGGAAGTTTTTAGAAGAGGAGATTGTTTTTATTACTTGTTTTACTCTATTTAAAAGAAATCATATTCGGTTGTGGTGCTTTCTTGGAATTCAAGTTGCTCATCTATTGAAGGGATTTTCTATTAAAGGAAGTGTACATTAGATCTTTTGTCTGCAACTAGAATGCTTGTTGTTGCTTTGTTGATACACTATTTGATGCAAACACACATCTGAAGAAAAAAGATGGGGGAAATTGTGGATTGTTAAAGCAACCTAGAGGGGGGGGGGTGAATAGGTTGCAGCTATGGAATTGCCCAATTTTTCGGTTTGGTTACAAATACAAGATAAGTTGTGAATAAAATGAAAGTAAGCAATAGAAATTGAACTTAAACAAATTTGCAAACAAACAATCCACAACACAAGGATTTTATAGTGGTTCGACTTTACAAGTCTACGTCCACTCCTCTCTTGGCCTCAAGAGAGATTTTCACTAGTGATTCTTCTTTCAATACGGTGGGTAGAAAATCAAACCCTTACAGTCTTTGTTACGGGACAAGTGCACCCTTTTACAATCTTTGTTCATGGGCAAGAACACCCTCTACAATCTTTGTTCACTGGCAAGAGCACCCAAAACCAATTCTAACCAATTCTAGTCTACCTAGACTTAGAATTGAAGACAAGAAAATACAATAGATGGTTAGATATTACCTAACAAAAGGTGTGACACTTTACCCCTTGTGTGAGTGTGATGCAATGAGAGTTGGATGCCCAAATGATATGATTTGCACCACCAATGACCTTCCAACAAAAGCCTTCAATCACCTCAAGCTTTGGTCCAATGAGCTTGCTTAAACACCTTGGTATGTTCTTTAAGGGTGGAGTAAGGGTGAGAGGCAAAACAAGTGATTTCTTGTAATTTGAGAGCTTGAGAGTACTTGGGGAGTAGTTGATCAATTGGCAAGGTTAAGACTCTCAAATGCGGTGAATTTTGCTTATATAGATGGCCTTCAAATGCCTTAACCCAACCCCTAAGGGATAGAAAATGGGTAAATTTTAGCCTAGATTGATGTCCATCTCATTTAAAATGTAGCCGTTAAAAATAGCCGTTGGGACATTTTTAACCAGATGGAGCTTCGTTTGACCATACGACAATTCATTTGGTCAGATAGAAATTCCGTTTGAGCCCAGATGGAGCTCCGTCTGAAGCACATAATGCTTATTATAGGGAAATACATGGACTTAAAGGGGTTTTAGGGATTTCTAGCCAACCTTAAGCCTCATACACTCTCCAAACATTTCATAGGTCAATCTAATGACATAATATGTGTACAATCAAGTGCAATAACATATGAGTGTACACAAGGTAACTTAGGTCCTAATTTGCTAAGTCTTCTTGCTTGAGCTTGAGTTGATGATCATTGATGTTCTTGAGTCTTCTTGCAATCCATTCTTCATGCTCATCTTGACTTAGACTTCATGTCCATCTTGGCTTGATCTTGGCCTTGACTTGGGCTTAGACATTTGACATTGAGTTGGATTTGGTCCACTTGCTCTCGTATTGAACTAAACAAACACAACTCAATATAGCCATTAATAATTCATGTTTGTTATCATCAAAACTAATGGAGGTTGATGTGGCAATGCTGACATGGCATTTCCTAACAATAAAGGAGTCTATCAGCACCTTGTAGCGAGACTGGTATAATACTCAACTAGACATTGCTTATGTTGTGACTATATGCATGGTTGACCCCCACTTGTTTAGATGTTGTGTGCTGTGTTTTGAGATACTAAAAGTCAGTTCCAAGAAAAGGGGTTGATGCAAATCCAACTCCGAATTGGCCTATTTTCCTTTGAAATCAACCTAGGGTTGACAGTTGTTTGTGGGGCCTTTGATTAATACGCTTGTGTGGTTATGGGATTACCTCTCTATTCAATCCAAATCTCACAAGGCTCCCCCATCCTAGGTAGTTGGCACCCTACATTCCATTCCCCTTCTCACATCTCATTATTCTTTTTTTCTTTTATTTTTCTTGAATTTTTTGAATTTTTCAAGAGATCCAAAATTCAAGGACAGATCTACATCAATATAACCGTTAGATCTGTCTCTCACTTTAGGTACATCATTCTCCCAGTGACCTTAGATCCTAGTTTGACCTGTGATCTGGACCATGTAATTCCAAGATACAAATATTTTCTTGAATTCTCGTACTCCCTAAAACCCCTGAAACGAGAAGTCTTATATCTTCCAATTTAGCCCATCCAAACCCAACCAAACTGAGGGGATCATATCCAATTTATCCATCGCTTTGTTGAGTTCGCTGTGATTCACCAGGCTCTTAGTGTCTTGAGCATGTAATGAAATTAGCTAGTGGTTTGAGTAAGAAAATTGGTGCACAAAATTTTGTAGCTGCAGGCGTAAAGGTAATTGTAGCATTGACCTTTTTCAGTAGAGAAAGTTAGAAACACATCTGGATATCAATGTCTCTTTTTTGTCCCCAGATAAATGGGATGAAGAATTATTAGGGGGAAGATGATGTTCATCTTTGGGCTTAAACCATGTTGCTTCATAAATGATTGCTCCAACTTTGACTTTTCTCAAACGCCTTGAGTTTTTGGCCACATCTTATATGATAATCTTTATGCTGAGTCGCTGACAGATTAGGTTTTTTCTGAGCTCTAGTAGAGATGACATTTTGGACACAAAGATAATATAATTCCTTGACCTCTTAAAAGTTTTACACCTCTGGTGCAGTGAAATACAACTCAAAAGTCCTAATTGGCTGTTCGGCCAGAGAAAGTATGAAAGTGGTTCTGGTCCAAAGGTTGCTGGACAAGAAATTTCTGGTGCAGTGCCTGAAGATGAGATGAGCACCGCTGGTTTATGTGACCTCGATTGGCTTTCTTCAATTGGTAGTGAGATCTCTGAGGAGGATATCTTCAAGAGGTAATTAATACTGTTGTTTTGATGAAAGTGGAATGCTATTTTATTCAGATGTTAAGTTCACTATTTTGTTTCCATCATTGAAATTTTCTGGTTGTTTTTATCCTTATTCAGTCATTCAAAATCTGGCTCTTATAAAATTCCTGCCTTTGTAATTTCTCCCATGAGTGTTCTATAATTTTGTACCATGTAGCCAACTACATTTAGTTGGGATAAGGCTGAGTTGTTGTTGTAACTTGTAAACCCATGGCTAACATTGGCTCAGGGGCCCATGGGGTTGCCTACTTGAACCTAGGAATTGTTAGGTCCTTTCTACTTTTCCACTAAGGCTTTTTGATTCAATCAAGAAGAAGCTGTTCCAATTAAATATTTGCAGAAGCATACTTCTTTTTTTTGGTTGGAAACAGATTTATTGGAATTTAAACTTAAACCTTATCGGCTATTTACAACCTAAGTCATCTAATAAAAGGAGCCAACCTAAGGGGGGGGGGGATATTAAATCCTGCTGTTTTTTAGCAGAAAATGATGCAAGATGGTCAGGGAAGGGCATGAAAAAAATTACACTGGGCCAGGGAACATTCCAGAACTCATTAAAGAGTTCCATTCGCAGTTGGTGGGTGGAAATTGCCAGAGGAAGGCTGGAGCAACTGCACTGTGGATGCAGCACAATGTCATGGTGGACACTAGTCACACTACCAGGTTGGAGGGATTTTTCGCAACACGGAAGGTAACTTCCTAGGGAGATTTGTCAAAAGGTTGCAAGCTGCTAATATACTTGAAGCCAAAGTGCAGGCAATATGTGAAGGAATACAAACTGCAGTAGAAAAAAAAACCCTGTGTATTGTATCAGTTTCGACAAAGGCAGTAGCTCTTGCATTCTAGGGAAGGCGGGCCAGTCTGTTGTTTAAGGTCAGGAAGCTGATGGGCAATAGTGGATGTATAATGATGAGATGTGTACAGGGAGGCAAACAATGCTGCTGATTGGATGGCGAAGAGGACAGACATGGAGAACCCCTTGCTATACTTTCAGGATCCCCCCTCAAGACCTTGAGGACATCCTTCAGGCTGAGAAAGGCCTTGCTCATGCTGAGAGCTAAGTTGTTTTCCTGGGTTGAATAACCCCATTTTATAACCACCCCCACCCCCCAACCCAAAAAACAGAGAAAAGAAGAAAAAAAGGGGAGATGCAAGATGATCTGCCACAAAATCCGCTTCATGATGAGTGTGCTGTAATTTGATGGAAAGAAGGGAGGAAGCTGATATTCTAATGTCTTCGATATATCCAAATTCTCCAAGGAAGCTTGGTTGTCTCCTGACCATGGACCAAGTTCCTTAGCTTTCCATGCTGTCTATTTGATGGCAAGTGCTTCAGCTATTAGTAGATGTAGAGTTGTCACAGAAGTTGGCCAAGTAGACTATAAGTTGACCTTGGTTGTTCCTGCCAACACCGCCGAAACCTGCCTTTAGAGAGCCTGAACTTGGATGGAATCTTCTGGAGGGCAAGTCCATTTGAAATGTTTCTTCTCTTTAACCTGTGAGAGAGATTGTAATGTTTGGAGTGTTCATCTGTCAGGGAGTGTGCTAACAACTTGACTGGGAAGGACTTTTTGATTGCCTGCCATGAACTGTGTTGTGGAAATTTGTCCAGATAACCCATAGAGTAATCAGGTGCAGAGTCAGATTCCTCTTTTGTTGTAAGGTCTGTCTTTTGGTATTGATGAAGTGTCCAATCTGTTGTTCAATGTCAACATTAGACAACCACATACATAAATAATAGGATAACCAGATATTCATCACCTGAGGGCAGTTTTAAGAAAATATGATCTGTCGTAGCAAGGCCATTTTGACACATAGCACACACGACAAGGATATTACAGCCCCATCTTTTAAAAGCACCGGAGTGGGGAGTTTTTTATTCAAGCTTTCCAAATGAAGTGAGCAATCTTTGGGGAGAGTGGTAAATGCCAAAGATTTAACCATAACAAGGAGGATTCAGAGTGGGGAGCTTTTAATGATTGTTCTGTAAGCTGAGGCTACATTTGAGGACACCATTAGATGTATGCTCCCAGACAATAGTGTCTTCTCCACCAAAACTTGGTAAGGGGATTTGCAAAATTCTGTCAATAAGGTCTGGTGGCCACCGAAGTTCAAGTTTATCTCAATCCCAAGTTGTATCATGATTATTAATGAAGTCAGCAATAAAAGAAGTTACATTTCTGTATGCAGGAAATGGGGCTTATAATGCTGGTGTGCCAGGATCCATCTCATAGTCCATGGGTTTGTTATTTTTCCATTTTCCAATTGTGTGAATGAGGCCTTCCATCATATAATCTTGAGCTTTAATAACTGAATTCCGACCCCTAAGAGGAATTAGTGGAGTAGAAGCTTGCAAGAAATGGGAGGATTTGAAGTATTTCTCTTTCATAAGTTTTCCCCAGAGAGTGGTATTGGGACTGAGGAGCTTCCATGCCTTCTGATACAAAAGAACAAGGTTCATGAGTTCATGGGTTTGTTGTTTTTCCATTTTCCAATTGTGTGAATGAGGCCTTCCATCATATAATCTTGAGCTTTAATAACTGAATTCCAACCCCAAGAGGAATTAATGGAGTAGAAGCTTTCAAGAAATGGGAGGATTTGAAGTATTTCTCTTTCATAAGTTTTCCCCAGAGAGTGGTATTGGGACTGAGGAGCTTCCATGCCTTCTGATACAAAAGAACAAGGTTCATGAGTTCAATTTTTTCAGGTTCAGTCCCCTATTTCTTTTAGGTTGACAAATAGAATCCCAACCAATGGAGTGTACAAGGGAAGACTCTCCACTAGTCTAGAAGAACTTGTGGTTTGCTTTAAGTCATGAAGAATGGATTTAGGGAGGAGAAAGCAGGACATGAAATGTGGGCATGGCTTGAGTGACTGATTGGATGAGCACAGTTTTGCCTGAAGAGCTGAGAAGTTAAAATTTCCGACTCTGAAGTCTGGTGTTAACTCTGTGAAGGAGAATATTGCAGTGCTTTGTTTTTAGTTTACCACTAAGGAGTGGGATTCCCAGGTAAATGTCTAGCTCTGCAGTAGGGGTGATGTGGAAATGAGAAGAGAGTTGTCCTTTGATGGTGGATGGAGTGCTGGAACTGTAATGGGCATGGTTTTTTTGATAGTTGATTTGCTGCACAGAGTATGTGCAGTATGTTTGAATGATAGATTGGAATTGGTTAGCTTCCTTATTTGAGGCTTGCCCAAAAAGAATGAGGTCATTGGCAAATGCCAATTGGGATATGCTTTCCCCACCCCTGCTAAGTTTAATCCCTTTGATGTGTGTATCTACCTTGGCTTTGTCAATGTGACTAGTGGGTAATTCAGCACACAGGATGAAGAGGTAAGAAGATAAATGATCTTCTTGTCCAGACCTCTAGAGGGAGAGAAGGAAGAAGGGCAACCATTTATAAGGATGGAATAAGTAGGGGTGGAAATACAAACGTGATCCATTGAATCCAATATTTCGAAAAACCCCATGCATGTAGGGTTTTTCTAACAAATGGCCATTCAAGTCTATCATATGCTTTGCTCATGTCAAGCTTGACAGCCGTAAGCCCTGAATTTTAAGTTTTTTGGTTTGTTTGATCTGTGCATCATTTCATGACCTATCAAGATTTTATTTTGAATATGCCTACCCTTTATGAAGCCATTTTTGTTGAAAGAGATGATATTTGGTAGGATGAGCTTCAGCCTATTGACAAAGATTTTTGTAATGGCCTTGTAACTAACATCGCAAAGGTTGATAGGTCTGTATTCTGACACTCAGGCTGGGTTTCAACTTTGGGAATGAGGGAGATATATGTATGGTTAATGGAAGATGAGAAAGAGCATGTCCTAAAAAAATGTGTACATGGTTCAAGATCTCATGCTTACAAGTATCCCAACAAGAGTGATAAAATCTACGCGGGAACCCATCGGGTTGAGGGGATTTTATAAACAGCTTGTTTAATCTTGTCATCAGTCACGGGTTTCATGAGGATGTTCCTATCTGAATTGGAGAGCTGACCTCTAATTAGGTCAAAATAGTTATCAGGGAAGATGGGGTTAGATGAGGAATAAACAGATTTAAATTGTTTTATGAAAGCACTTTTAAGGGAGGAGTGGTCAAACAAGCAACATCCCTCTAAGTTGATACTTCTTACGTTATCGTGAGCTCTTCTTTTGAGAGTGGTGAGATGAAAAAGTGGGTGTTCTGATCACCAAAGAGATTCCAGTTAAGTCTGGATTTTTTGTGCCACGTGGAGTCTATTTGATTCAACACAAGTCACAATTGGGCATTGAGGAGATTTTCTTTAATATCCCATTCCATTCCAAAGGTCTGTCTGGGATATCAATCATATGATGAAGGTATAGATCTTGCCTAAGAGAATCTTCCTTTCTGTGCAATTTTTTCCCACAGTATGTTTGTTTCAGTGTTTCAAAGAGGATTTTAGGTTGTATAGCTTTTTTTTAAGATGAAGGCTGGCGATCCATGAATTGGTCTTTTCCAGGTTTCAGAAACTACCTCTACAAAGGTGGGTTCCATGGTCCAAAAGTGTTCAAACCTGAATGGTATATGTTTGGAAGGTGGATGCAGTGCACAGTGAAGAAGAAGTGCATAATGATCTGAGGATGTGCATTGAATATTTGAATGTGCTGTACATGTGTATCAGGAAAACAGGAAAGCCATGACGTATTAGCTAAAAGACGATTGAATTTCCCTTCAACTCTTCGCAAACTGTTTTTTATTTGACCAAGTGATACTGGAGCCTTATGTTTGTAAGGACAAAAGATGATCAATACTTATGAAGTTTTGAAAATCTCTAATTCTGTGGGGCTTTAAAGAAAGACCACCTGTTTTGTTTTTTCAGTAAGATAAAGTTAAAAGTGTTCCAATCACCCCCAATCACCCAAGCATTATTAATGAATAGAGATAAATTTTTAAGTGTTAACCACTGTTTCTTTTTAATGGAAGTACATGGGTTCATATACAAGAAAGACATAGTGCATTGATAGTTAAGAGAGAGACGTGAACATGGATACACCAACTAGACATCCATAACACATCAGCAGAGACTTCATCAGACCAGCAAAGCAAAATACCACCAGCAGACTTACAGGGAGGGACAGAGACACAATGACTAAAACCTAACCTAGGAGACAAAGAAGAAAGAGATGTTGATGCACTCTTAATTTCACAAAGAAAAAGTAAAGAGGGCCTGAATTTCTTGATATTTAGATTTAATTCTTTCTGTGTTGAGGGCTGACCCAAACCCCGACAGTTTAGGCTGAGAGTTCTCATGGCTCCCTCGATGACTGGGTATGGTCAACCATCAAGAACTCAGAAAATCAGGGTTCATCTTTTAGTTTCTTCCATTCTGCTTCAAGTTTCTCGGCAGTGTTCTCATCAGCTTCGTAAGCTGGAGTTTCTCTTATAAGTGAGCAGAGGAGGGAGGATCTCAGCATCCGGAGCAATTTCTTTACCCTTAGAAGTATTGGCAACAGAAATGTTAGAGACTTGAACCTGCTGGAAGCCAGAGACATCTACCAGTCCACCATGTTGAGATAAAATGATGGGGCCACGATTGGTTAAAAGAGTAAGTAGGGGGGACAGGACTTAATGACCCTCTTGTTTTCAGCCATGAAAGATGGGCTTCTCTTCTGGGGTATGATGGGAGTAGGCATCCTCAGAGAGATCAGTGCATGTGTTAGTCATGGCTATAGGTTGATATCAGCAAGATCATAGACCACTTGGTCAGTTGTAACAGAGTGGTATCTAGTACAATCTCTAATTATATTCACAAGAGCAGGTCATCTCTCTCTTGGTATCTCAGGTTATTAACTCCATACACATGAGCCATCCAAAGGAATGACTGTAAGATGTAAATAAGCTTCTTTTGAATGTAATCTGCATTCACAGGGATATGGACGTTTTGGAGATTGTTAGGGTCAATGGGGACAATACCAGAGAAGAAGTCATCTTAAATCCTTCCCACATCAACAATCAGAAATTGCATCTTAATAGGAATCACAGGCTTTGGCAGGAGGAGATTAAGTGCATCTTAACCCTGGTGAGAATTCAGAGAGTTGAGAAGTTCTGAAGTGTTTTTTTAGGGGCAATCTGTGCTCTTATGACCCAGTCTAATGCAGTTGTGACAGATGGCTGAAGGGAGATATTTATAAGAAAAGGTAACAATCATGTTCCTGGTGTGGGAAATTTTAACCAGAACAGCAGTAACAAGATGATGGGTTAATGGAACCAAATTGTGAGCTGCTGGAGAGTTAATAGAGGCGAGTAGGCTGTCAGGGCACTCAATTTTTAAAGCTCGACCAACCTTCAAGAACAGCTCATGAAGGATATCTTTCGATGTAGAACATCTAGTGCAGGTTGTTCATATGAACCCACATGACTCCAACAGGGAAGGGTGTTTTATGATGGGGAATTGACTGATTCCATGGCTGGAGGAGAATGGTGATTTCTGTATGTCCAGGGTTGTGAAAAAAGTACGACATTCATGTCATGGCCGCTAGAAAACTTGAGAAGGAACTTGTTGACAGATCCTTCCACAGGGTGCATCTGATCCACTTTGATAGATTTGGGCTGCCAAGCTCTGTTTGCAAGTTGTTGCGGTTCATTCATGCTAACATGAATACCATCAGGAATCCACCCCAAAATGGTATAATGAAGGTACCTCTTCACATCATCTAGACGCTTAGAAGAAATACATACAGATTCTATAGTTCGAAAGCCTTTTGGTAGGGGAAGAGTTGCAGGAAATGAAGGTGGAATCAGAAGAAGAGGTGAGGGAAGGGTAAGTCATTGTCACTTCCACACATTGTTGAACCAAAGCTAAAACGAATTCTAAAGAGAAGAAGAAAACCCACAGGTGGACATCTAAGGATAAGACAGACCAAAACCCATCACCCAGTATAAATAGAAGAATAGAACAGTCGACAAACAGAGAAGGAGAACTTCCCTTGAACACAAAGGTACATTGCACAAAATGACCAATAGACGAAGAAGAAAATACCTGGAAATCCTGTGAAACCTGTAGAGACTGAAAACCCTAAGTGCACTGATGATGTGCAGACGAATCGTGTGAACTGAGATCTAGGATGACACTATTCTCCACCCGCAACATCTTGAGCTCCATTACTTCCTCTTGTAGAAGATAATATTGGAAACCAACATGTGATGCATGACCAATGGATGCAGAGTTTTGAAGGTCATGTGCAGAGAGGGAAGTGCCGTGTATGTGGCTTGAAAGAGATAAAATGATGAAATGCTAGTTCATGCATAGAAAAACATTAAATGCCAAAATTTAGAGCTGAGTGTGTGAAGATTACCTAGGAATCTCGGATCATATGCAAAAAGGTAGGGAAAAGTAGGGCACCTTTAGTAACGCAGAGAAAGTGAACTGGCTTGAAAAGGAGCAGAGAAAGTGAAAAGGTTCTTGCGAGAGGCTATCATCTGGACGATTCATTGAAACAGAAAGGAACAAATCTTGCTGGGGAAGAAACACACAGAGGAGATGCTTCTCAAAATCTAGGAGAAACTATCAGAGACAATGGTCAACCATGAAGACGATTGCTGAAGCGTGAGAACTCTGCTTAGGTGGCAGAGCTTCTCTCTCCTTTCCCTGCTTTTCTTGCCACACTTGCTCTTGCATCTTTTTTTCAGTTGCACACCCTTGCTACTGCACTTTTTCTTTTCTTGTACTTTGATCTAGATTATATACTATTGGGCCCATAGTCGTAGTCCCAAGAATAAAGGTTCAGGTAACAATCAAGGTTTCAGCAGCCAAAAAACCGAAATGTAGTCTAACTGGTCAAAAGTAGGGATTTTTTAGGGGTAAAACTCAACATGAGATGGCTGGTTAAAACCACTGAACAGAACTATGGAAACATGTGGAACTTCAGAACTTTTTGTTTTATGAGCATAGAAAGTGCCAAAAGACCCAAATCAACTGAGAAGGGAAGAAGAGAAAGTTCTATCCATGAGGGCTGGGTTTACAATGAAAGTTGGAAGTTTAATCCACCAGATAAACTAACTAGGTTGGTAAAAACTTGGTATTTATCTGCAGAAACCATTGAATTTTCTGAACTATTGTCAAAACCTGAAATATTTTAGGACCCATTTCATAACTCACCAAGTGTTCCTGCTTCAAGAAACACCAGAAACAGTTATGAGTGTTTTTGGAAGCAGAAACACTTTTTTAGGCATTTGATAAAACTTGCTTCTGGGAGTAGAAAATTTGAAAAATTGTAATAAAATCTACAAAATTTGCCATTGTTATTTTTAGAGTGCCAGATTCCATAATTACCCCTTCTAAAACTGTTTCACTTAAATCTAGCCAGCACCATAGAAAAAAATTCGAGGGAAACTCAAGTTTCGACCAGGTGAAAATGGGAAACCTAAGTGGGAAACTGGGAAATTCCGAGGAAGCTTAGGACTTTTTCGTGCAAGTTTCAACAAGTTTTAAGGAGTATTTTAAGGTGGGACTTTGCATTTAAGCTAATTAGAGTATAAAGAACACATTGACTATATTTTGCTAAAAAAATCAATGTAAATATGTCATTCAATGTACATAACATCAATGTAGAGTTGTCCGAAAAGTACACTATAAACTTAACTACTTAAAACACATAACATTCAATATATAATTTCTAACTTCAAAATAGCTGACAATAAAAGGAAAATACAACTTAGTGCCAAGAGTGGATCCATCTTGTGAGCTGAGTAGTACTATGCCTATAACATCCTCTCCTCCAACCAACGAACATAAACATCCCATGAAATTTTATGCCTATGGTTGTCAAGGTAATCGACAACTAGACAACTATAACTTTATGAGTTTGGTCATCAACATGCTTAAGATAACCAGTTTGAGGGAATATGCAATTTGGCTAGGGAAGTCCTAATGGAGGGGGTATTTGTCGTGGTATTTGGGGAAACATGAAATAAACAAAAAATTGGAAATTTGGGAAAGCTACAAAATTTACAGAAAAAAATCTCGGGTTTCCACGAAATTTGGAATTTTTTTTTTACTCATGAACCCGGTTGGTCCAGCTGGGTTGAACTAGGTTTCGACAAGTTTCAACGAAATTTGGACAGTTTTGATCAAAACTGAGGACTTTTTTCGGTCCTCATGAGTTTCGTTTCGACTTTTCAAAAATGCGAAATTTTGACATTTCGCATGTTTCGACCGAAATTTGTACCATGGTCAGCATCCAATTTTGTTTCAAGAAACAGATGCAACAACAAATAGTTGTTGCATTGAAAGTGTTTCTTAGAGCAAAAATTTTCATAAATTTCAATTTATGTTGCAGTAATCATGTGAAACAAAATGGTTTTTGGTCAATTTTTTCTGCATCTCGAAGCAAGAAAGACCAGAAACTGTTTTTCATTGGGTTATCAACCGGGTCCTTAGAGTATGAAGCCATCTATTTTGACTGAAATGTAGTTCCGTGTGTAGTCTTGCACCTGCTCGTCCACTGCATTTTCAGCCCTTATGCCTGTCGTGCCATTAGATGTTAAGGTGATGTAAGGTCAACTATAACGGTTCATTTCAGTTGAAGTCTTTAAAAGGCAACAGGAAGGAGATAATGTACAATGTCAAGGTATAAAAAAGAAGTCTTGTGGCGGTATGTATGAGATAGGAAATATGTCTGCATATGGAATGGATTTATGTAACCTTAGCATTTTGGATCTCAGGATTATTAAAAGCATGGGGATTATTTTAAACTTTGTATTGGGGAATCTAGATGATTCTGTATTGTGGAATCCTTTTTTTGGGATTTTGATGTGGATTATCTAATGTTATTTAGTTAATTATCTGTGGCTAAGACATTTTATTTATTGTGTGCTTTGATTGCCAGTTACCTTAATGAAGCATCTGGTGGAATACTGCTTTGTGATCAAGATGAAAATAGTGAAATATACAAGCACTACTCTGAGTTATGTCAGGTAAAATATTGATGCACAGCTGGTTTTGGTCCTAATAAATGATGGATTCTTCTGTTTTGTTGGTTTCATTGTTTGTAGACTGTATTTTCTTCAGTATATTCTTTAGGACACTGGTGCTATCTATTGCATTTTGTTCTTTTATGTCTATGATGTTTCTTTGTTATTGTTATTTTAGTGGGTGGCTGGATGACTATTGTATACTCGTTAGTGGTAGAATTTGTGGATTTATGGTGCTTTCTTTTTTTCCTTCTTAGCTTTATTCCCATTGTTAGAGGCCATCTTTTGTATTCTCCATTCTACTGCAGTCCCATCTTCTACCCTCCCAAAACCCCACTCCCAAAAAAAAAAAGAAAAAAAAAAAGTGCGGACACACTTTCATGTTGGATTTTTTTTTGTAGAGTTACCTAATATTTACTAATATGTTCTCAACATGGATTGATAAGCATGCATGGGTTGCTCCTGTCTGACTTCCTTTATGGCTTTTCTGGCAACCGGCAGGGCTCAGCACTGGAATCCTTTGAACATGATTCTGAAAAAGAGAAACATTACTCGGATCTCCTTCGTATGGGCAGTGTAGATAGTGCAGATGATGCAGCAGTCGAAGCAGAGATGGAAGCTGCTCTTAAAGACTATGATCAAATTGGTGCTGACCTTGGGATTGTGTCAACAACGTGTAAATACTTGGCTGAAGATCCAAGCAGGCTGACCAGGTGGATTATTGGGGAAGAGAGGATGCAACACAGGAACTGATCTGTAGAGAAAAAATCTTTAAGAGAGAAGGTGCACTATTTATACGCAAACTTACTCTCCCTGACATATAACTGTGAAAATGAAAATTCTTTGTACATAGTGGTTCTACACCTGTATAGAATTTTGTTCCGAAATTAGTGTCATATCTTATTACCATGTATAATTTGTTAGTGGTAAAAGGGTGCCCTTCTATTTTTATCCTGTGGGGGTTTGAGGCTGGGATAGTCACCATTACGTTGAAGTATGAGTTCAATTCATATTTAAATTCTGCAATTGGTGTCTGAAACCAATTGTTTGCTTTATTTTTGTGCAACAATTATCTGTTACATGATCGTGACTATCTGTTCTGCGAGTGTCCAAATAATTGATAGTTCTCAGGGAATGAATTATTAAACTGCTCTTTATTTTATTTTATTTTATTTTCATTGGGGGTCATCATCAACCAGTCATGGCAATTGGGGGCCCAGGGGGAGCGGGGAAAGATGTGGTAGGGGCAGAGGCTCGAACAAGTGACCTCCTTGCCTCTTTGGATTTACTGCCTCTACATAGGAGGATGTCATCATTGTGCTAAAAGCATATCCATTGTTAACCATTCATTGGATAAACAAAGTCATCAGAATGGAGAGTAAACTGAAATTTGATAAAAGACAAAATTAAAGCAACAAGGAAAGATATACATGATTTTAATATTGGAAGAACATTCTACTATTATTCATCTTAAATGATTTATTTATTTCTATCATTTAATTGAAATAGGAAACAATTCACTATAAAATTGATTGAACAATGTTGTGCCCAAATCTGATCCCTCCAGTGAACCATGGCTGAATTCAGTTGCTTTGGCTTTCTTGTCTATAGTGAAGAGAGTGAGTGTCGATCGATTTGGGTGGTTGGACAGCTACCTCCAAATGTTAAATTAGATTCAAAAACAACACCACACTTAGTGGGGTTTTTAATTTGCCCAAGCTGAATATCTTAAAGAGAGTTGTGGGAGTAAATGAATATTATCATTAAATGTAGCTGGTGAAAGATGTTTATAGTTGAGCCTGATTCTTCATGGTTGTTGATTGATCAGGTGGCAAAGATCTCTTGCTTGGGATACCACGTCAAGAGAATGGAAGATTCACTCTATTCCATCGGAAGCTAACATTAGGCATGGGTAGTATAGGATAGACAAAATTACTCTATCCCATCGGAAGCTGACATTAGGCATGGCAGTATAGGATAGACAAGATAGCTTCTTGCCTTGTCAAGCAAACACCAAGAAAGATGTAGGGAGAAATGTCTCTTCAAAATATTCATTGACAAAGTATGGAGGGAGGATTTTCCTTAGAGGCGAAGCTAAGTCTTATTGTATGGAAACCAGCTAAAAGCCATACATAAGAGATATTCCCGGTCCCATATGTCACCCTCGGTCGACCACAAGGACTCAGGCTATATGGTGTTTGTGGATATATGTGGCAGCCTCTAGTGACTCTTGGTCTTGTCCCCCTAGTTTGATACTCCTTGGATCGACCACCATCTGAGTCCGGTCTGCCATACTTGGAGGATTCATGCACAACACACATCAATTGGGATTCATACAATATAAGTGCCATCAAACTACTTTAGTGAAGCAGAGGCCATAAACAATGGGTGGAGTTTATTTCCCAAAACAATGATGATAAAGAATTTAACCTCATTCAATGATGTGAAAGATAGAACACTTGGTGCAACATTAATTTTAATCTTGGGTGACAAATGCCTTGTTTGTGGAGTTTGCTGAGCCAACATTCTTAACCGTCCTTATAAATTTAGTAACAAAAATGTAGGCTTATATGTCCTCCTCTGATAGAGACTCGAGCAGATCTATTTATACACTTTAGGCTGTCCCAAGCTTGATGTTAAAAGGTTGTGTCTCAAGCTTTAAATGTTGTGTACGACTGCTTGGCCTAATTCAGATCCCTTACTTTTGGGTATTCTACCAGTTGGGTGTCATACAGTTTAGTTATTTAATGAATTATGCTTAGTACCAAAAATCAACGGCTCTTCTCTTTCATGCTGACTTTGTCTCTGAAAAACATCGAAATAGGGTGATGTCTCTAGCCCCTTGATCGGTATGAAAAAGGGAGCATTCTAAAATCCCATTATGGGTTCAAGTTTATTGTTTCCTTCATGAGTGTAACTTTCTTAATTTGGTATATATCGTGTCGCTGGGGGAGTCATGTCGCCCCCCAGCGACATGGCGACATATCGCTTTGTATCGGCGCGCGATATGTCGCCGACACAGTGAACCATGATAAATATTACCCGTTTAGGAAAACGACATCTGGGATGGTAGATTTGGAATTACCCTCTTCAGATTACTATGAGGATGTTTGTGTTGACCCCATTTCATTGGGTTCTGCTAGAACTTTATCCACTAAAAGACATATTACTAAAAGTAAACTTAGGTTTTTAGGGTCATTCATCACATATTGTGTAGTACCACAATAGCAGATATGCTGACCTAACAAATAGGTTTCAGATTATGGAAGTAATACTAAAAAAGCTATACTAAAGCGGAGATAAGTAACCATGCTATATTTCATTGATATAGCTCCTTGTAGGATCTTATGCAAACTAATAGAGGCATTAAAGTGAGTTTTGACAATCATTTGATACAAATTAAATGACTAACCTTCCTCCTCCCTCAACCCTTATTGACCCCCCCCCCCCCCAAAAAAAAAAAAAATCCATCCACCCACTTCTTCTTCGACAAACTCCCTCGCTACCACCATTCTTATAAGTAACCACCCGTAGTTTCCACCAAAATCCTACCCTTGTCCTCTCTCTTTGCATCACCCTCCCAACATATGGTTTGCAAGTACTGATCCTCTCTACCAAACTACTTGTACCATAGGCATGCCCTAATTTGAGATAAATTCATTTTATGCATACTATTTTAAATAATTAACTGGATATATTTTCATGTGTTTGCAATTGTTTTGTATCATTTTACCCTCGCATGCAAATGAGCATGAAATGCACTATCTTTGGATCTAAGTAATTAGTAATTTATGTTTAGCCTAACAAATCCTTATTTCAAATTTATTTATCTGTGCTTGTAATGAATCATCTCAGTACTTGGATTACTTCGACAACTAAGATTTGCTTAGAAAAATTAGTGGATTTTGAAGTTTGATCAAAGATGGAAAAAGAGAAAAAGAAATCCTATTCAGAGAAGGAAAACAGAAAAATCCTATTTTTGAGTGCACTCTGTCCAATTTCAATCAAGTTCTTCATCGGATGATCATCCGACTTTTGATCGAGCTAATTTTTGGACCGGAGATTCATGACTTCTTAAAATTCAAATCTAATGGTAGGATTATGCATTTGAGCTCTCAAAGTCTGTGCGATTTATACACTACCTAGACAAGCAAATTTCATGGTTGAGCCAAAATAGGAACTCAGAGTTTGTTTCAAACTTTGTTAGATTAAGTCAAGGAATCATATCCCATATAACCTAGGAAATCGCTTTATCAAAGGGGAGCAAACTCCAGTCATAACAGACAAATTTCATAAAGTAAGAAGCTGCTGGAGATGTTTTAGAGGGGAGCTGTTGCTTTAGGCAAAATTTTGAGAGCTACTGCAGGAGTTTCTTCTTCAAACCAACCCTAGAGTGATGTTCCCCTATCCTTCTTCTTCTATGATGTTTTAAACTTCTATTTCTAGAGTGTAGATGGATCATTACATGAATTAATTTATTGATTCCTCTCTTTCATACAATATATATACATAATCCTCTACTCTTTGTTTTCTTCAATTTTGTTCTTAAGGGGGCCCCCCCCCCATCTATATGAATGCTGGGGGGGGGGTACGTTGGCCAACATGCCATGAATTCGGTCATGGCTATATTTTGACTAATTATCTTACATGAAATTTTTTTTTTTCCCCCACACCCAAATCCGTGTTTTTCCCAAAAAAAAAAAAAAAAAGGGGGGGGGGGGAGAAGAAGAAGATAATAATGGAGAATACATGCTAGACCTAGAGTTGAAGAATTATAAATTACATCTAACGCGTAACAAGTTAGATTTAAGATTAAGATTGAGTTAATCAATTAAGATTTTAAATTTTAAATAATAAAACTAAAGAATTAAATTTAAAATTTAAAATTTAAAGTTAACGATTAAGATTAAGACTTAGAGTTATCAATTAAGACTTTAAATTTAAATAATAAAACTAAATGAATTTTGAAATTTAAAAACTAAAAAAAACCAAAACGAACCCCCCACCCCCCCCCCCCACACACCCACCCCCCCCCACCCCAAAAAAAGGAATACACATTAACAAAAACCAAAAAAAAAAAAAAAAATATAAAATATTTTTTTTTTTTTTAAAAAAAAAGGGGGGGGCCCCCCCCCCCCCCCCCCGGCCCCCCCTTTGTTCGGCATCGTTTAGGGATTCTACGTTTCATCTAATGCATTGAATTTATCATCTATGCGCAAAAGGTAGAAGGAATTTGGTGTGTTAGGGATCTTCAAGCATAACATGTGGGATGATCTAATTTAGTAATCCTGTCAGAAAGAGTAGAGAGTAAATCGATCGTACGAAATGGGAGGGACTGATAATTTATGATATGTTTGGTGAAAGCGAAACTCTAATATTTTTATTAACTCATTTGCTTGTTATTTTCATTCGTGATTTTGTTAGTATAATCAGTAGTTAATTCTCAATTTTGATCATTAGACAATTATGAGTGTTTTTTAAGTTAGTATGTAATTTGACTCTTTTCGATCTTCATGGGAACACCATCACTCTTAGTTCTATATTACTTAAGCGACCTTGTACACTTGTAAATACGAACACAAGTGTGGTGGATAGAGTGATGGCCCGCCTGGGTAGAGAGGATCTCTCCACTCATGGTGTACACCCTTCTTTTTTAAGAACTAGAAAAGATTGACACCCTTAAGACCCGTTTGATAACCCATCAGGTGTTTCTATTTCAAAAAACATTAGAAGTGGTCTTGAATGTATCTAGAAGTAGAAGCATTTTTATAGACATTTGATAAAACATGCTTCTAAAAGCAAAAACAACATTAGCAATCGTTTTTTCGTAGTACCTGGAGATAGAGAAGATGAACATGGACCCCGTGCATGAAGGGCCAGGGTTTCATTGACAATAAAGAAGATGAAAATGAACTTTGGTCACTATAGGCAGAAAATGAAGAGTCGAATAATCCCAATCATTACGGTAGAAGAAACAACGAATGGAAGAGTTCTATAGCAGTATGAGAGGGTTTTTAGCAAGATTCTTTTGTTTAGAATGCCAAATTCAAATGAATTCCCCTCTCCATAGCTATTTTTTTAAAACCCAGTCCGCCAAACTTTTGCTCGGAGAAACAGACGGAAAGTATTTCTTGAAGCATAGATTTTAAAAATTTTGAATTTATGTTGTATAAATCACTAGACACAACGCAGTTTTATCAAACGTTTTCAGCAAAACTTTTTAATTCTCAAAGCAAGAAACACAAACTATTTACGTGCTCAAATGAACCTTATCGTTTTTCCCAAGGTAGAGAGCACCTATACATACTCCTCGATGACTAAGGAATTGAATGCATAGCCATGGAACCACGTATATTTTCTAGTTCAATGTCACCTTAATTGGAATTTTATGAGTTATAAATGGATCTCAAAATCAAAAGAAAGCTGATGGCGGCCTTGAGAGAAACTAGGTGAACCTTATTACCAAATTCAAGGTTTCACCAACAGCGATAAGCAAGTAGATTACAGTGAAAATTCAACCACTCGATCGGTTAAACCAACCACATTTGCATAGTTAATTTTTTTTAATTTTTTTTAACTTTTTTTCCTTTTGTGAGTCATTGATCAAGTGGCACCTTAATTTTACGTGAACAATGAATTTTCTTCATGTAATCTCAAATGAGGAGATATATATATGTCCGAAGCCCTAATCACTAGGGTTGGAGACCCTGATCACCCTAACTTTGGGTCAGACTGTAAAGATCCCTTTATAACCTCAAATAGGCCATATGGGTTTGATTCAAACATCTCTCTCAATTTTTCCTTTTCCCAGTAAATCCATGCATGCCTCACAAACTGATCCTTTAACTATTTAAAAGATACTTACCGAAGGACCGCAAGATCATTCCTACAATGGTATTTCTAAACAGTTCGACCACAATGTTTAAGGATATTGCTGTAGCTTTGAATCAGTTGTAGTGGATTTTAGAGTTCAGAGAATATTGGAATCCAATATTAAGTTAGGGATAAATGGTGTAGCAGAATCTTGAGACCAGCTCAAACCCATTTGGGCAGCCATGGAAATCTTCATTCTCAATCTCTGAGATTCATCTTCTGGAAGCTTCATTTTTCTGGAATAGCTATACTAAAGTGAGGATATAGCTCCTTTTCCCTTTTGTCTAGGAGATCAAATGCAGCCTCAGAGTACTGTTGAATTGGATTTTAACAAGTTAGAACAAAATATAATATTATACATACCCATGAAAATTCACAGTCGAAAAACACCATCCGATTATTTATATTTTTCTGTCAGAAATAAGAATTCATAACAATATACAAGTGACTGACTGTTTAAAAACCGGAAGAGGAGTAAACAACAATTGGACTTCTCACTTTATGAGTGCCATCAGACCACACCAGTGAAGCAGATGCCATAGAAGATAAGGGAAGTTTAGCCCCAGAAACAGTGACGACGAATGATTTAACCTCGTTCAATGATTTGAAAGTCAGGACACTAGGTTTAACCGTGATTTTAATCCCAGAAGGAGAAGTGACTGATGCCTTGTATGTGGAGTTAGCTGAGCCAACGTTCTTAACTGTCCTTCTAAATTTGCTAACAAAAGCCTTATTTCCTTGAAGAGAAGCTGTCATTGAAGGATAATTGAGATCCGCTACCTCTTCATTACTGCCTTTTGGACAAGTGCTGTTATCTCCTGATACAATTCTAACCCTATCGGTATCCCAGCCAATACTGCAGAGGAATTTAATATAATCATCTTTGAGGGTTTCATATACCAGGCCGGGCTTTATGGCTTTCACTGGATTGATATGTCCAGCACCATATGCAAACTCAGCTTCAGTGTTCTTGATAGCATTCATCGGCCAAGCTACAGATCATATAAGAAAGAAAAGTAGAATTAGAAGGAACTGGAAGCAGGAGTAGTAATAGAAAACCTCTAAACATTTTCAAACCACATTTTTACCCAAGAACAGATGTGTAGAAGCGTCAATTTAAAAGCACATATAGATTGAATGAGGGTATTACCAGTGGTCATGAGTGCAGATTTGATGGCGGACGGAGACCAATTCTGGTGAAAGGATTTAACATACACAGCAGCACCTGTGGCATGAGGGCATGACATTGAGGTCCCAGATACTATACTGTACTTAACTCTTCTTTCATCACCAGGGTTTCCTGATGGAGGAGCCATAGGTGAAAATGCAGCCAAGATATCTACCCCTGGAGCGCTTATATCTGGCTGTAAGAGAGACAGCGAGAAAGAGGGACCTTGTGATGAGATATAGACCAAATGAATGGAAGACAATCTTCTGTATTTGATTTAAAGAGAGAGAGGGGCAGTTGGTGTAAGGAAGACCTTGAGAATATTTGGTGTGATACCATTTGGTCCACGAGAAGAGAATGAAGCCACTATTGGAGCAGATGAATCTTTTTCAGCTTCACTCTTCAAGATGTTTGCAGTAGGATTTCTATAGATTAAAAAGTTAAAGAACCAATTATCAACTTTGACTGAAATACGTATTTTGCTCAGTTCTATTAGTTCCTATAACATCATGAATCAACCAATATACAGATCAACTAGAAGCTCAATGACTCTTTTGAACTTACTTGGTGGAGTTAATGTAAGCCTTGATCTGATCTCCTGCTTTAGAGATTAAATGTGCTGCAGGTAGGGGATATATAAAAGCTAAGTCACTAAGATCATCACCCAGAATTATTGTCCCTAAAGCACCAGCTCGGAATGGTTCTTTTGCCCTGGATAACTCATTACACAGCACAATCTTTCCCTTCACAGCATTGCCTAAGCATTCATCGACACAGCTTCTGAAAGACAAAAGCAATCTTTACTTGTAATTTGTCATTAAAGATTCTGCATACAAGGCCTGGCTCACTTCTTTGCAATTTTTTGTGTAACAAATTATCCTTTGGAGGAAAAAGAAAATGTAATCTAAAGTGGCAGTAGATTCATTACCTTGCGCTTTCTTCGTCACATAGTGATGATGCAGCTTTTCCATATACCAAAGAATGCTTAGTCCCTTTCAAAGTAAAAGCATTAACGGCCGTTCCCTGGTCAGGATTAAAAAAAGGGCAAAAACTTAATTTAGGGATTATGAACATGGAGATTATGCAGTTTCAGCTGCTCTAACAATATCTAAAGTAAATTGTAAATTCACATAATTGAGAAATAAAAACTAAAATCACAAACCATAGCGTTTATCCTTTCTTGAATTGATGGCCATGCATTTTTTTTTTTTTTGCTTTCCATTAATCCCTTATGTTTAATTCAGATGATTGAACATGATTAACTCAATCACATTTCATTCCCTACCAGCTTTAAGAGATGAAAAAGAAAAATAGAAAAACCAGTGACTAGAAATGCATAATCCTTCTTACCTTAATAATCTTCCCGTTTCCAAGGACAACTTTATCAATGATGCGGCGGTCGATACTGCTTGCTGCAACAGATAGCATCCAAGGTGCAACACTTACTACTGATGAGGCAGTTGGACCATTATTTCCTGCAGCTTGTGATGTGAGGATGCCTTTCTGCATGGCATGAAAGGACCCTATTGAGATAGTATCTATATCAAAATTAGTAGATTCACTCCCTCCTAATGAAACTGAGATGATATCTACTCCATCTGCAATGGCATCATCATATGCAGCTAGGATATCAGCTTCAGTACAGCCTGCTTCTGTGCAAACTTTGTAAGCTGCAATCCTTGCTGATGGTACACCTCCTTTTGCAGTCCCTTGTGCCACTCCATAAAAACCCACATTAGATACCACATTACCAGCAATTGTGGAGGCAGTATGTGTTCCATGTCCTTCTGAATCCCTTGCTGAATCACTTCCAATAGGGTAGAATCGAGCACCGATGAGCTTGCTGTGGAAGATCAATAGAAAATTGTTGGGTACAGTACTAATGGTTTTCCTTATTATAGAGAATAAATACTCTAATCAACTCTACATATATTACTTGTTGCATGTAAAATTCTGGCCACCTTCACAAGCACCCTTCCATTTCTTAGGATGAGGACCAAATCCTTCGTCACTAAAGCTTTCAGATTCTGGCCATATTCCAGAGTCAAGAACACCAACGATCAGATCACCCTCAGCCCTAGGCATTCTTTTTGCAGCACCAGACAAACCTGTGAAATCCCAGGACCTGCTTGTTTGTAGTTGGAAAGTTCTACTTGGGAAAACAGACACAACACCTTCCTTGCCTGACATTTCAACAAAGATATTGTGATGATATTGTCATAAACTGAAAAATAGCTTACAAGTTAAAGTTTTCAGTTTATAACTGGCAAGCTTCTTTCTCTCTTGTTCATTGAGCTTTGCCGCAAATGCATTAAAACTTCTATGATAACTTCGCACAAAGCTGTTTTCTACAGAACTACACAAAAAGAGTGATATATTGGAGAGAATTTGGTTAGAATCTTGAATTCAATGGCAACGCAACAAAAATCATTATGAAAATAATGACTGAGTATGGTGCATAACTGATACTTTTGTACACATTAATGTTGATCCCTACAGCTTCTTGAAGTTTTAATAAAACAAAATTAATCCAAATTCGATTAGCCAAAAGTTCAAATAAAAAGGGAAAGAAATTTTTGAAACCAAAAGAATAATTTTTATTTTAATTTTTTTTAATTTTTTTTTTGAACAACAAAAGAATGATCTCTATCTTTTGGATTTTCTTTCGGTGGGGTGGCACTGGTGGGGGGTAGGGGAAGCTTATGGTTGGGATTTTGATATTTAATTTTTGGTTAAACAAAGAGAGAAAAAAACAAGGTCGGAGAGGGTGAGGATACTACTCTTACATTCAAAATGAACTCAATGAGGAAATTTTTCATGCACCATGCAGTAAAGGGGGATGAATTACAATGTTTTAAATAGATCAACTGTTTCTGATTGTCCAGTGGCAAAAGCCTATGCTTGAATATGCATGATGGATGATTGAAACCTTTTAAGATAAGTTATAAAGTGATTACCAATCTTCAAGAACTTCTTCCAACATGTTTAGATGCTGAGATGTTGGAAAAAATTCACCTTCAGGTCGTGCACCCATGTAAACAATATGGACCTGTACGTATCAACAACATAAATATGATAATAAAACCTGACAGAGCCATGATATATATTTATTTATGAATTGCATAATCTGCATTAACTGAGATAAGATGGGACCAGTTAATCCATCCAGCACTTAATGATACAACTAATCTCATCAAGCAAGAAGTTTGGAATGACTGACAATCGTTTGGCTATAACTATGAGAAGGTCTTTGTCTATGCATAAATATAATTCACCTTATCATAAGGATTAACTAATTTCCAATCAAGAACAACACTAGACCATCAAAAAAAAAATCATTTGCCATTGACATCTTACAGACCCATTGGATAGAAATGTGCAAAGACTATAATGGAGAAGTTCCGACGTTACTTGCCTTTCTATCTTCTCCAATGGCACCACAATGAATGCATAATGCAAAACTAAAAGCCACTAAAAAGAGAGACAACGAAAATGCAAAGTTAGCCATTGTTGAAGCCTTGAAGAATTTACTCCTACACATTTTACCTACCTATATATAGAGAGGTGAGATTTTTTTGGATAGTAAATAATTATTGAATTATCTGGAGATGAATATTGCTTTCTTGCGATATTTGCTGTTTTTGGTATTGCTTTGTTTCCATATTTATATATCAAATATCACACTACCATGTTTATACTTTCAAGACATTAATTTTATATATTTCTTCAATTTTTTAGGTATAGATAAATTCTATTAATTGATCCTCTAACTCCTTTTATCCAGAAAAAATATATGGAAAAAAAATATCCTTTAGTTCCTGACTAAGTGCTATCTATGGTTGAGAGATGGTACCAGCTGAGCAATCTTTGAACACTTAAATTTTAAAAATTCAAAATGAGATCTCTTTCCCTCACACACACAGCTTTTTCCTTCCTATATTATCTTCTTCTCAAATGGTTTTTCCCTTCCCGTAATATCTCCTATTTTCTTCCTTTTTATCCTCTATGTAAATGGTCATGCATTTTCTTATATGGTCCAATGCAATTGTCCCATTTTAACTCCTCCCCCCGCCCCCCACAAAAAATAAAAAATAAAAATGCAATTGTCGCGTTGACTACTTTCCTTTATATAGGAGTGATAATATGAATTTAATCGGACGATGCTTTTATTAATTTTATTTTTTTTAACAATTTCGACAAAGCTTTGGGGTGTATTATTTCTAAATGTTGTGTATATATAGGAAACAATTTCAAACAAAGCTCTTGTGGCATTATTTCCAAATAGGGGTGTAAATAAATAATCGAAATCCGCTCATGAATTCACATCCATATCTATTTAGAGATATTCAAATCCATCTAATTACTAGTAGGATGACAGGTAATACCCTTTTTAACTAATTATTACCTGTTCGATAAAATTATCTGATTAAATTGCTTGTTTGAATTTTTAAAATTTTTTAAACTTTATTTACTAGAGATATGTGAATATCTTTTTAGCTTTCTACTAAAATAAATACCAGAGTTGTTAAATTCTTAAATTTTAAATATATCCCTAACAAATAAAGTGGTAAAGATGTCAATAATATCTGTATTCATACCCATTTAGAAGAATATATTTTAACCAACGGGGGTTGGTCTAAGTGGTAAGCAGCTTGGTCCACTTAAGCAAGGTTCCGGTATCGAAACCTTGTAGATGCAAAAAATTCCCGCTGTGAGACTGACCCACCACAGCCAAGTGTGCGACCCGGGTCGAACACCGGATTAGTCAGGGCAAAGCCTTGAAAACCGGGATTGGCAACCCAAAAAAAAAAAAAAAAAAGAATATATTTTAGACCCGCCCTCCCACGGGAAGGTCCTGGATTCGCACACTCGATGCATACATAATATAAGCAATTTAGTTCACACCTCATAGTAACAAGCTATCTTTTCAAAAAAAATAAAAAATCACTTTTGTTTTGTTTTTTTTTTTTTTTTTTTTTGGTAAAGCAGCACTTCATTCATTGAAGAAAGAAAAGTACAAACACACAAAGAAAAGAAAAATACAGACACGTGAGCATGAAGACACAAGGTTCAAACCGAATCAAGTAGCGGTATACGACCAAACTGTCATGCAATAGACAGGGTCCTGCACATTAAATGCAGTCCTACACATTAAATCCATTGGATTGTTCTATGAGATTTTAGACCATCTAATCCAAGATTTCGGCCTAAGAATTTGGGTTTATTGTTTAACGGTCGAGATAGAAATCTCAACCGAAATCTCAATTCAACAGTCCTCTCTATCTGGCTAGACGGTCCTACACATTTAATGCACAGGAGCAAAGCAGAGTCTCTGAAAATGAGGAGGGGGGCACGTCACTGTTTTGGGAAGGGAATCCCAAAATGGAAGCATGATTGGGAATCATTGTTGGGTGGCCATTCAGTCTCCCCCCATTGACTCAATATGGATTGTTGAGGAATGCCATGTCAACATTGCCATATCAGCCTCCATTAGTTTTGATGATATCAAACATGAAACTAATGGTTATATTGAGTTGTATATAGCTAATTAAATATAAGAGCAAGTGGATCAAATCCAACTCAACGTGGGATGCCCAAGTCAAGGCCAAGATCAAGCTAAGATGGATATGAAGTCTAAATCAACATGAACATGAAGAATGGAATTTAAGAAGATTCGAAAATATCAACTTAAGTTTAAACAAAAAGACTTAGCAAATAAGGGCCTAAAACACATCCTTACACATACAAATGTTATTGTACTCATTTTCATCAAAACCATGTGTATCATGTCATTAGATTGACTTAGGACATGTTAGGAGAGTGTATGAAGATATATGGTTAATTAGAAGACCTTGAAAACTCTTAAAGTCCTTTAAAGTCCCTTGATTGTGCTTCTGCGCCCCAGACGGAGCTTCTTCTGTCACAAAAGCTCAGACAGAATTTCCTATGACTAACTCTCATCTTATGATCAATTGCTCCGAGGCCAATCATAGGGCTCTCCTTACTTCTAGCCTCACGTCGGATCTTGCCTTTATAGAACCTACCTCTTTTACCACTGCCAAAACATTTCCTCACTAGTAGAAGGCTATGGATGATGAATTTATTGCCCTCTTGAAAAATGGGAGTTGGTCTCTTGTTCCCCTTATTGGTTCTCATAATGTTATTGGTTGTAAGTGGGTTTTTCGTATCAATGGTTCAATGGACAGATATAAGACAGGTTAGTTGCTGAATGTTTTAATCAATAGGAAGAGTTGGACTACATATCAATGGTTCAATTGACAGATATAAGGCAGGTTAGTTGCTGAAGGTTTTAATCAATAGGAAGAGTTGGACTACAATGAAAAATTCACCCTTTAGTTGCTGAAGGTTTTAATCATTAGGAAGAGTTGTACTACAATGAAAAATTCACCCCAATTGTTAAACACACTACCATTTGGCTTGTCATGTGTGTTTCTATGTCTCGATCTTCGACCATTCAACAGTTGGATTCAAAATGTATTTCTTTATGAATTTCTAAGTGAAATTATATACATAAAGCATCCTCTAAGGCTCATCGATCCTCATCATCCTATCCATATCTGTAAGCTTCACTATTCTCTTTATATTCATAAATAGGCCCCACTTTCGTAGTTTGACAGTCTTAGTTCTTTTCTTACTGAATATGGATTTATTGGCTCCAAAACTAACACGTCTCTCCTTATTTTTAATGATTGTATATTCTAGTTTACGTTGATGATATAATATTGACTAGCAGTTGTGACTCTTCTAACCCAATTCTTACATGAGATTAGTTATGTTTTTGTCTCAAGGATTTGGTCTACCTACACTATTTTTTGGCATGCTTGTTTAAAGGACTACCGATGGTATTCATCTATCCCAACATTAGTATATCAAGGATCTTCTTCAAATGGAAGAATATGTTAGATTGTAAGCCAATTGTTACTCTTGTGTCCGTCACCAACAATAGGGGAACTAATGCTTAATGCCCTATATTGTAGCATTGTTGGGGCTATTTAGTATGCAACAATGACTCGACAAGATATCACTTTGTTGTAAACAAGGTTTGTTGGTTCATGCATGCTTCTGTTGTAACAACCCCCGTAATTTTAACCTAGGATCCATATTGCAGGTCCGAGTGCCCGAAATTCTAGCTAGAATAAGTTGTGGACTATTCAGATTGAAGCCCATGGATCTGGATTCTGCCAATGAAGAACCTGCCATACTGGGAACCCAAAGGAGATCCAGTAGAAACCCTGATGGACTAGGAAGGTGGATTTCTAGCTTGAGTCAAGTTGAGTTTGAAGATGTCCATGATTTAGGTAAGCATTCCCCCACATGTTGGTTTAAGTTAGGTTGGTGTTGGGGATCAACCGATTGAGCAAAGCACCCAAATACTAAAAAGTACTAGGGGTAGTTGCTTAAGGCGGTTGATTGACCCAATCAACCACCCCAAACGATTGCCCAGGTCTAATTGCAGGGTTAAACCCTAATGGGCCCCGTCCCTCTATAAATAGCCATCCACGATTTAATTTCACATTATTTTATTCGTGGAGGTTACTGTGGACGGTTAGAAGGCAGAGTACACATGTTCAGTGGTGAAGCGCTCTAATCACGGTGAGGCTTCGATTCTTAATCTATCTTGCGAATCAATTAGAAGTTAGTTGATCGCATGCTCTTCTTACTTATCTCTCTTGAGTAGTAATGCGTTTTTCTTTTCTCCATGATTCTATAGATAGTGAGTTTGATGGTTAGAATCTTTTCATCGATGATTGCGACTAGATCACACATGAAGATGGATTCTCATATCCGGATCAAGGGTTGATTTAGTTGAAGGGGAAGAAGTGGATTCTAAACTTTTCTTCTTTGTGGCTTTTGGATTGAGATAGACTCTCTAGCATGTTAAGGATGAAATTCGGATTTGGATCGTTCCAAAATCAGATCGAGGATCGGAGATCAAAGTTGGAATTTTAGACATGAGAGTTTGTCTGAAATGGGGGAGGTCGACCAAGGCAATTGATGGACCCAACCAACCACCATAAGCAACCGGCTGGGTCATAGTAGCCCTATCAGTATGAGTTTTGCTCTATTTTGACTTCTATTCCTAACGGATCTTTTTAACCCTAATTTAGGTGATCACTAAGGTTTACTGGACTTGTTGTCTGTGAAGTCTAATTACACTTTTAGTAGTTTTTCCACTTTGACAGGTAAGGTTACATTTCAAAATATATGCATTGACATGTATAGTGATGGATTGTGTATAACTTCGAATGCACAAGTGATATTATAACTTGCAGTTACATTAGTTTAGATGATTCGTTGATTATAATATGTTGTGAATGATGATTAATTGTACACAATTTTCTATGTGATGTTAAATGACTTGTTTTGTGATACTGAATGATGAGTTGAGGTAGCTATGATTGAGGGTACTTTTCTGGGTATCCTTAGCTTGGGATCCCAACAGAGGTAACTAGTCTATGAGGGATCAAAGTGACTAGACCTACCTAAAGGAGGGCTAGTGTTTTATCTTAAAGCATGTATGTCATACTAGAGACTTGCTTTCTTAGATACTAGATGCATCTGTACTTATGATCATCTTTCACTTATGTTACTTACCATGATATTATGTTGACATGTATATGAGATTTGTTGTCTTATTGAGTTTGTCAAAACTCATCCTTTGTGGATTATTGTTACAGTATTCAGATGGCAATATTGAAGCGGGAGAAATTCCGTATGATTGGGAGAACTCCCGTGAAGAAACTCTAGAGGCGTTAGTGGGAGGTTACAATGTACAACACAAAGCCACCTGCCAATGCTTGGAGTGCGCTTCCAACTCCTATTGATGGCAAAAGAATTCAAGTGGCTCATTATTTTGATAAGTCGATGAGGGAAGGTTGGATGACCCCATCCATCGAGAAATTAGAAGAGAAGATCGCCATCCTTGAAAAAGAACAGAAAAATAATTAAACTATGATTTATTTGCTTCCACTGAGATACCCCTTCTTAGACACGTTTACTATATTTATTTCTTTGATTCTTTCCTTTTTGGATTTTGAACACATGTATATATCCCTTTTTATTTAATTATTAAATTGTTCTTGCTCTTAATTATTTATTATATACATTGATTATCATTGATGGCTAAACCGTGGATCTTGTGACTGTGATTCGCACCCATGGGTTGTCGGGCAGGACCGATACTAACAGGTGGGGTGTGACACCTATGATCATTAGTCCACTATAAAATGATATTTGCGTTGCTTAAAGAGCTACTCTTCTTGTAAAATCCCCTAGAATCCTAACCCAAAAGCCCATTTTGTAGGTCCAAGAACCCAGAGTGCCAGTAGAAGGTGGTTGTGGATCATTTGAGTTGAGACCATGGAATTGAGAGTTAACCATAGACACGAACGATGAAGATGATGACCCAATCACTCTAAATGATTTTGGGAGAAGGTCTAAAGCCAACTTGGACGGTTTTGAAAGATAGATTTGGCATGCATGGAAGTCAATGTTGGAAGGTCCTTGAGCTTAGGTAAATGTTACCATAAAGCTAAGCAAGCTTAGGTAAGTCTCCTGAACGAACCTCACCGGAAACCCCACCTCGATGCGTATTTTAAGGGGCAGGTTGTCCAGTTGACTGACCGCCCCCTACCCCGAAAAGGCTAATTCTAGATTTTGACTTGAAAACTTTATTTTATTGCTCATAAGCCTCACAAACAAATTGATTATGTTTATTGGAGGCTGAGAGCTCAAGAGAGGGGAGAAGCCTTGGATTTAGTGAAAACCTTGGGGTTTTGTGTGTACCAAAGTTTCAATCACTTGATTGAAGGTGTATAAAGGTAAGAGAACCATCTCTTTTCACTTCCCAACAATTTCTTTGATGCATTCAATGATGTTATTTTTATGTTCTCCTCGTTATCCCAAGCCCCAATGTGTAATAGAGTGTGCTAATCTTCCCATTTCGATCTGTGTATTCTATCTCAGATATAATCTTAGAAACTCCCTAACTCTGATAGATTTGGGAACTGGGGTTGAATTGAAAGGGGACTTGTTACGAGTGTTTGAGCTTAATGTTAGGATAAGAATTTTGTTCTAAATGGAGCCCCAAAACCGCTTAAAGTTGGGGATTAGAAATTGAACAAGGATGCGAGCTTAGAAGGTTTGCAGCCCAAGGGCGATCGACTAGCCCTTCTTAGGTCTGGTCAAGTGGTGATTTCCTTTTGTTGTCTGATTTTATTCTATACCCTGATTCTAATATGCTCTATATAATTGCTAGGATTTTGGTGATTGTTTGGCCTTCCAATTGTGTAACATTTTGGTTTCTTTGAAGAAAATTAACACCATTATCAAGTGAGGGATACAACCTTATATATTTATGTATTTGATTCATGTTATGTTTTATGTTATCATACGTGCTCGTGTATGTTTATGTGGAATGATGTTGTGGGGCATGCCTGCATGGTTAGCAACATGAACTTAAGTTAATTATGTTACTTCGTTATTTCATCTTCAATTATGAATATGATATGATGGGAAATGGGTGGTTAATGCATACATGTATGTGCTACCTAAAGTTGTTGCTTCACCCATTGCCTTTGGTATCTTGCACTTTGTTAGACTTTATGTACATATGATCTATGTGTGTATATGCATGGTTAGGAGCTCCACTATCATTTCATCACCCATTTGGATGAGGTATTAAAGCCAAGTGACCCATGACAGCGGTGCTGGGTTGTGGGTGCCCTATAGCCTATTAGAGTAGGTGAAGAGACATCAACCAACCACGTGTCATTCATGTTAGGATTGCATATAATAAGGGCTTACAAGTGCCCAATAGCCTATGGGAGAAGGTGAGGGGATATGAGGTAGTCTACCTATTATATGTTGATGACTATAGGGTTAAGGAGGCATAGTCCAAGTTGGTTGGCGCAATATGATGTGACATTCCCTAAATAGACAAGGATATCTGACCGAGTTAGATGGTGTCATATAAAGGATATCCAAACCTAATATAACATGATTGAGTAGATGACCTTTTGCATTGGACTAGGAAGTTCACTGACACGAGCCAGTTCTCTACAAATGGTCAAGGTGAGAGTGTGTGGTCCTAATCCCCAACCATGGTTGTTGATTGAACTGTTAGCTCTATACCTTAGTCATGACACCCACTTCAGTTGGAGCCATTGGGGTCTATCTAAGACTTCCCAAAGGAGGTTGGTATTGTATCTTAATGCATGTCTACCTAAATAAAGATTAGCATAGTTAGATTCATATGAGCATACTTGCATATACATTGCACTTGCACTTCATGGCTCATACACGTGTTAAATATGTGGTATATGATATTATCGAGCTCACGGAGTTTGTTGAAAATCATCTATTGTGGAAACTTATTTTTTTAAACTCTTTCACATGTTATGAGGACCCTACTAACCCAAAGTATTCGCGCTAGTGGAACCATATGACATACTGGCAAGCAAGCACATAAAGGCACACAACAACTCGTGCATGTGCATGGACTGTTCATACTAAGTCCAAACCTTCTGAGCATCATGGGGTTACTTTTAGGGATGTTATGGCTTTCGTTGGGATCATATACATTTTTTTGGGGATAGTCAGACCATATAGATATTTCATTTGATACTCTCACATCTGACTTCCATTGACATTTACATTGGATAACTATAATAACTATTTAAACATTTTAAATCTTGCTCTTGATTATGTTATTGTGTGTGATAGATTTTGGGATTGGATGTAGACCTAGATCCTTGTGATTGTGGATTACATCCATGGGTATTCAGATAAGTTCAATACCAACTAGGTGAGGTATGATACTTCCCATGGCATTTTTATTAATTGTCATTCTCCAATGACTTTAATGGCCTTTTCGGATGCTGACTGAGTTGGTAGCCTAGATGACCAGAAGTCTACTGGTGGTTATGCTATATAGGTCACTGTTGGTCATTCTAGTATTAAGTCTAAATATCGAGCCATGGCCAATGTTGCAACCAAATTCACATTGCTCCAACTCTCCTTAAATAATTGAACATTTATTTACCTCAAGCTCCAACTGTGGTGTGATAATCTTGGTCCCACATATCTCACTGCCAATCCAGTTTTTATGCCCATATGAAGCACATTGAGATTTGTTTTCACTTTGTTCGGGATATGGTTAGTTTTTATGCCCATATGAAGCACATTGAGATTTGTTTTTACTTTATTCGGGATATGGATGCAAAGGTGATATTCAAGTCTGGTATTTATCTACCAAGGATCAACTCACTGATATTTTCACAAAGCCCCTCTCACTTCAACTATTCAACACTTCACTATCCAACCTCAAGGTCTCATCTCTGTCTTTGAGTTTGAGGGGCGTTTAAGGATATTTTTGGCAATTCACAACCATCCATGGCCGAATCAAGGTTTGCCCTAGCCACCATCTCATCTTTAATCATCAAGGGTATTTATGACAACACATAAAGATACATGGCCAACCCTAAGGTTGCACTAGCCACCTTATCTCCAGCATTAGAGGATCTCTGGAGTTCTACCTTATCTCAAACATACCATCAACAATGTAAAATCCTAGCCGCCACATTATCTCTAGCACTAGAGGATCTCCAGAGTTCTACCTTGTCTCAAACACACCATCAACAATGTAAAACCCTAGCCACCACCTTATCTCCTCCACCTAAACTTACTTGCATAACTAGAGCTCCACTTGAGTGCAAGAGTCCTAGACTTATGGTGAACAAGGACTCAAACTTACCTATATGAAATGTAACACACTCAAAATAATTAAGGAAAATCATATGAGTATCTCCATGGACTTAGATTGCTCAATTCAACCAAACTAAGTAAAACATTGTGTCACAGTCACTGAAACTCTTCATCTCCTCTCTCTCAACCCTAATTTGAATGGCTCCTAACACAGACAATAGACATTTACATTCTACCAAACCGGGGGAGAAAAGAAAGAAAAAAAGAAAGACAGAAGAAGTAGACAATAGACAGCCTAGCAAGATGGATCACTCATGTGAAGTAATACATTCACATTGGATTTAATGGACTTTTTCAAGCTGAACAAAGATGAAATTAAAGATACAAGGCTATGACAGGATTTTATTTTTTTTCCAATTTTTTTTTAATTATTTTTCCGATTTTGATTTTTTAAATGTATTTTCCAAAACAATTAAATTCACTTCCCAATTTATCTGCAAGATATGATAAAATTCCTTAGCAGTATACACCAAACCTGCTGCTTGTCAATTCCATGAAGGAAAGACAAAATACGTTCCTAGACCAGCACTTCAGTATTAGGTTTAAACAGCGTGCCCGTCTCCAATGAGAAAGTGTCTCAGGTCTCGTGGCTCCTGCTACTGCAGGGTTTGGAAGTGACCGATGTATGCAGCTTTACACCCAGTGAGAGCCTATTTCCACGTTGAAACCCACAACCAGATGGTTGCAATTCCAGAGCTTAGCTGTTCTGTTAAGGCTCGCCAACTAAGCAAGTATCACGTGTACTCATCTGAGAAATCCAGCATTGGCAGATTACCAGGCAAACTCAGCAGCAAGGCAGTAGAGCACAACTCTGTTAAGGGAATAACCAGTCAGTGTTGAGAATGGAAATGGAAATGGAATGGAATGCGGCAAAACAACCAAGATACAGATCTGTTTTCAATTTTAGACAGACTCTTGCATTGAAAAATAATGTAGAGATGTATCAAGCTATGCATTTTAACTTCTCATTCAGTATTTCAACAGCATTGTGGAATGGATCAAGGATACTGCAAGGAGAACAAAAACACAAGGATGCTGAAGAACTTTGAACACTCATTATCTGGATCAGTGTCACACTCCAGAGTGTACAATGACCATAGCATTTTAGAGCTCAGGTTCATGCAATCAAAATAGACTTAGTTAGACCGTCGAATGCACTGCATTGCCCTAACAGACAAATCATATTGCTACGTTCCAATGTAATAGATATTTCTGCCAATTCAGTAGAGGAACCACATAGTTAATTAGTTTAAATCATTTCACCTCAATTTGGCTTGATCCAGGTTTCTTCAAGATCCCTAATCCAATCATCTCAGTCCTCACTCTTTCAACATCATTCCATCTATTGGCTTCAGCATAAGTATTGGATAACAAAACCCAATCTCCATCTCTAAGAGGCTCCAGTACAGCAAGCCTTTGAAAAGCTTCTTCTGCCAACTCAACATGCCCATAGTTCCGGCAAGCACCCAGCATTGTTCGCCAGATGACAGAGTTTGCACCAAATGGCATTGTTTTGATAATGTGATAAGCTTCATCCAAAAGACCAGACCTGCTAAGAAGATCAACCATGCATCCATAATGTTTAATATCAGGCCTGATCTTGTACTCCCCAATCATACGGGCAAAATGTTGACGACCCTCTTCAACCAAGCCTTTATGGCTGCAGGCAATCAGAACACCAACAAAGGTGATACGGTTGGGCCTAACCTCATGAGATCTCATCTCCATGGTTGAAAACAACTCCAGTGCTTCCTCACAGTAACCATGAACAGCCAAAGCCACAATCATTGAGTTCCAACAACTTACATGCTTCAGCTTCATCCCATAGAAAACCTCCCAAGCCAAATTCAAGTTCCCACACTTTGCATACATATCCAGTAAAGCATTCCCTAAGAACCCTTCAATCCTAAATTCTTGTCTTTTCAGTAGCTCATGAATCTCCTTTCCAAGGTCCAGTGCTCCCATTTCTGCACAGGCCCCCAGAACAGATGTGAGTGTTACCTCTGTTGCTTTAACCCCACAAGCCCGCATTTCACGAAAGAGCTTCATTGCTCCATTGTAATCTTTACTCTGAATATACCCAGCAATCATTGAATTCCAAGAAACAGAATCCTTTTCAGGCATTTCTTCAAAAATTTTCTTTGCCGCTTTCATATCACATAATTTAACATAACGCGCAATCAGGGTATTCCAAGAAACAACATTTTTCACGGGAATGGATTGCAGCAGACTATCTGCTGATTCAAAATCATTTATCCGATCATATGCTGCAATCATAGTATTCCATGAAGCAACTGTCTTCACCTTCATTTCATCAAACACCCGGCGTGCATGATCAAGAAACCCAAGGTTTGAATACAAATGAATTAACGAATTCTGAACAAAATGATCAAGGACAAAACCTGTCTGAAGGGCCCTGGAATGAAGCTCAGACCCTTTAACAGAAATCTCGAACCCGTAAACCTTCTCGTCCTCTTCCTTGGTAACAAAAACTCTAGCACAGGCCTTGAGAACATATGGGTAAGTGAAATGATCGGACTTGACGTTCATACGTTGCATTTGGTTGTAGAGAAAGATGGCTTCGACGGGAAAGATGCTCTGGGAGTAAGCTCTGAGCATGTTATTGCAAAGAAAGGTATCTTCCATTGTGGTTTCTTCGAAGATAGCTCTGGCATATGCAAGGCTTCCTGAGGTCGATAAAGCGGAGAAGGTGATATATTTGGCAATCACTGAAGAGTGCCCAGTAAGACCTGTTTTGGTGATAAGAGCTTGAGCTTGTCCCAGTTCTCTTATTGTGGAAATTTGTTGAATTATGGATAAGATGGATGAAACAGTGGCTCTCCACATCTTCCATCTCTGATGGTTAAAGCGATTTCAAAGTGCTGTACGTAACTCTTAACAAACAAGACTACCGCGACTATTGAGTGATTGCGATTACCATTTTCAAAACCAGAAGGTCCATCTCGATTATCAAGTGCTCTGGTCAAGGTTTTAAAATGCCGATCGGGTCGTGATCGTGATCGTTCTTGAAGAACCCCTAAAATCCCATACATACTCCATACATCCCAAATAAGAAAACAAAAACATCTAGGGTTTAGAATGAAATCAGCCTCAGCGGTGTGGATTGGTTGAAATCAACATCAAACCACAGCAACTTCAATGACCCAATCCCCTTCATATTTCTTATCAAACTCTCCACGTTGTGTGTCCATGATGATAATGTTAGATTATGTAAGACTTTTTCAGGAAATAGATTAAATATGTTTTGTTTCAAATGAAAGGGAAAAAATCTCCATGGATTTTCAGATCAATTCCATCAGAAAAATTGGGATATTTTAGGGGAGAACTTAATTAAGGACATCCAACATTTTTCTAATAGGGGCATTTTATCAAAAAGTTTGAACAACACCATCATTTCTCTTATTCTCAAAAGGAAACACTCTCAAGAGGTTAGCCATTTAAAGCCAATTAGTCTTTGTATTGTTCCTTATTGAGTTATTGCTAAATATTTAGCTAATCGTTTGAAAGTCATTTTGCCCAACATTATTAGTGAACCAGAGTGCTTTTGTTGTTGATCGATCCATTTTTGACAATGTGTACTTGGCACATGAATGTTTTCACTTCATGAAAAACTCTACTTCAAAGCATGGTTATTTTGCTTTGAAACTGAATTTGTGTAAAGCATATGACAAGTTAGAATGGGGTTATATTGAGGCATATTTGAATTTGTTGGGGTTTCAGGCTAAGTAGGTGCGGTGGATAATGCAATGCATCACAACCGTTACTTTTCAAATTAAAGTTAATGGTCAATTATCAGAGAAGGTAGTTCCAATTAGGGGCATTAAACGAGACTGTCCACTTAGTCCATATATTTTCATTTCTGTCATGAGGCTTTGTCTAGGAGATTAAGTGCAAATATTGGTATCCCCAGGTTGTCAGGCTTGCAAATATCTCGACATAGTTCTGATATTAACCATCTTTTTTCGCTGATGATTATATGATTTTGTATCCTTCAAGTAAATCCAATGTTCATCATAAAAAATTTATTCTTTAAGAATATATGCATGTTTTTGGACAGCATATTAATTCGTTCTGTGGTGTTTAGTAAATATACAGTTTTGAATGTTCAGAAAGCTATCACTTCTATTCTTCGGATTGCTGAGGTGAGTTTCCATGGTACATATCTGGGTTTACCATTTTACTTTTGGTAAATCTAAGAGTCAAGTGTTTGCTTCTTTTTGGGAAAGAAAAGCTAAAAAGTTGGCGCGTTGGAAAAGTAAGCTATTATCAAGTGTTGGTAAGGAAATTCTAATCAAACCAGTTCAAGCTTTTCCAACCTATGCAATGTCTAATTTTTTATTATCAAAACAGGTAACAGATGGGTTATCCCAACAAATTAGACTTTTTTGGTTGGGAAGGGACTCTCAGAAAGGTATTTCCTGGGTATCATAGGAGAAGCTATGTAAATCAAAAAAGCATGGTGGTTTAGGGTTTCGTGATCTCTACTTTTTTTTTCAATAGAGCTTTATTAGCCAAACAAACTTGGAGATTACTTCAAAATCCTAGTTCCTTGTTGGCCAAGATTATTAAATCTAAATATTTTTCTAATGATGATTTTCTTGATGCCAGGTGTTCGATGGGATGCTCTTGGGGTTGGCAGAGTTTACATGTTGAGAAAAAAAGTTCTTAAAAAGGGATATGATTTGAAGTATTGGTAATGGTTATCGTACAAAGATATTTTCTGACCCTTGAATTCATGATTTACCTTTGAACCGTATTGGAGAGCTCCACCCTCTGGCGGTCCTTTATGGGTTGGTGAATTAATACATTGGCCTTCAAGATCCTGGGATAATTCTAAATTGCAACTCTGGTTTTTAGCATGTTAAATTAGTGCAATTCTTAGGATTCCTATTTTATCTGAGGTTGTGCAGGATAGATGGATATTGAAACATACTCACACAGGTAATTTTACTATTAGATCTGCTTATTTTATGGAGTTAAAAGACTCTTTGAGCTTATCTGCTACAGAAACCACTTCTATTTAAGACTACACTTTGGAAATTCATACGCTACCTAAGATTAAGATGCTTCTCTGGAAAATAGGTCATAATGCTCTCCCTACAAATTTACATTTGTCCCAAAGAGGTGGTTGCTATACTCCTTTGCTCTTTATTGCAAATGTGCCAATGAATCAATTGTTCATATATATTTTATTTTATTGTCCTTTTGCAAAACAATGTTGGAAGGTCTCTCCCCTTCGGTTGGATACAGATCTTTTCCATGGCCATGACATTGTGAACTAGTGGGACTTTATTGAATCTCTCTTTCAGCCTACTGATAATTTAAATTAGGTGCATACTATTTGGAGTGTAGTAGCTTGATTAATTTAGAAGGCCAAGAATGTTTATTTGTTTGAAGGACGTGAACCCAGTATAAATACTTTTCTTTGGTCTCTAAATGGTTTGCTGCAGGATATTAGTGGTCTCTTTTTTTGAGATTGCTTCGGCCATAACTGGAGTGTTGGATCCTCAAATGTTGATTGTTTCATCAGGCATATTATTTAATGATGTGTATCCACGAACGACAGATGTTGATGATATCAATTTTTTTCATGTTTTCTCAGATGGTTGTTTATGGGATTCAACAACTTCTCGTAGTGGTCGTGGAGGGATTATCAAGACATCCTCTGGGTCTTTTATAGTTGCTTTAATGAAAGTAGGTTGGGTTCTATCTACACCGCAGACGAAGCTGGAAGTGATGTATGACATCCTTCAAATTGCTTTTACTATAGGGATAAAGAATATCAAACTTTTTTCTAATTGTCAGGCCGTGGTCTCTAGTTTACATGGTGCTCTTAGCGCTTTGGATTGGAATTGTTCAAATTTAGTTCAACTCATTAAGAACTTTTTGCTGGGGTTTGACACTTGTGTAGTATTCCATATTTCGAGAGCAAACAATGTTTATGCAGATTTGTTAGCTAGAAGTGCTCGTTGTTTGGATATGTCTAAAGTTTGGTGGATGTAGCCACCACGAGGCATTGATCCTTTGTACTATGTTCCTGCTGGGAGGGTTTTCCCAATCTTGTTTCTTTGAATGAATTTCTTTTTCTATGTTTGGCCAAAAAAAATAACCCAAAAATTGGAAAGATGAACTAAAGTCTCCAATCTCCTTTAATTCATATATACTTAATTCTTTTTCCTTAGAAGCAAGGTGCGTTATTTTACTCCATACTGCCGGTTCACTAGGCTGAAATGGCGAAATCTCGCCCAAATATCGACAGATTTTGTCCCCCCATTTCGGGGGGTATTTTGGTCATTTTGCACTAAAAGTTGGTGCTACCATAATTTAATGCCAAAATTTAGTAAATTTGAATTATTTCTTATAAATTCTTTCATATATTCATTCCTAGTCACATTTAACATGTTACCTCAGACATAATTGGAAAGATGACCCGTTGACCTTAAAGATTCTATTACATGATCCATTCATCATTTAAATTGTTTCCATAAATTTTTTCATGTATATATTCTTCCCTAACCACATTTGGCACGTTGTCTTAAGCCTGAATCACTATGGTATAATTGATAAGATTGCTCATTAATCTTGAAGATTTTGCTACAAAATGTTTGCCTAATTTGAATTATTTTCAAAAATTATTTTATGTAGATTGTCATCCCTAACCACATTTGGTACATTATCTTTTGAGTTTTGAATTATTGGGACAAATGGGTAAGATTGTCCATTGACCTTGAAGATTCTGCTATAGAACCGCAAAAGATATCACTTAAAAATTGCGAGAAATTGTCAACATATCTAAAAAAGTCAAGATTTACCAATATATCGGTCAATTCAACAATATATCAGCGATAGTTTGCGATATATATCACCAAAATTTTGAATATTTTGCAAATTCTCATATCGCCCCTTCGTTTCTGTGTTCACTAAAATGGCCAAAATTCGGCGAATTTTGGCCGAATTTTCGGCAAAAAGTTGTACCTTGCTTAGAAGTCTCCAAATGTGAACCTTCTTTTTTTTCCCCCCTTAATTCTTGAAATGGTGGTATCTTTTACCCACCAAAAAAAAAACCATAGTTTAATATTCTAATATGCTTTTTTTCATTTTGTTACCAATAAGCATGCATTCAAGGATTCTATAAATTAGTTTTTTTTTTTGGGTTACCAATTCTAATAGTGTGGAAATTTTTTCACAGAGTGTGATCATCTCCCCCTGACAACTTTACAACCACAAATTATGTGAGACTATCAAATAAAAAATAATAAAATATTTTTTTGAAAAAAAAGAAACTCCATCACCTAACCTTGTGGGTTTGCCTAAGCAGGGATAGGTTGGGACAGGCTAGGTGGGCCAGAGAGTAATCCCATGCCCGCCCTTGGCCTAGTTCAGGGTCAGAATATTTTGGCCCTAACCCGCCCTTAGGCCTTAGGGCCAAAATCTTTACCCCAAGCCATATTCGGGCTCAGGGCTGGATTAGGGCGAGTTAGGGCCGTCAGGGCCAAACTTGCACCCCTAGTGAGAGTGAATTGAAATTTGAATGAGTGAAAGTGTGAAATTGTAAAGAAATTAGGGATTCATTAAAACCTGAGGGGTTTAATGGGCCGCAATTCAGTTTTGGGCTGGTTCGGGCTAGTGGGATGTACATGGGTTGGCCCGAACCAGCCCAAACACGGCTCGTTAAGAATTGTTTCAGGCCAGTTCAAATTATAACGGGCTGGTTCAGTCTAGTTTTAACGGTTTGGGCTATAAATTGACACCCTTACACCTGGGTATCAGAATTTGACAAGACAACAAAAATTGCATAGCCATAACAAACATACTTCTCATTCCATTATCTATTCTGTCTACTAGATACATTGAAAATCAAGAGTAATTTTCCTTCACAAGTTCTTTGAACAAGAAAGTGAAGAGGAAAAATGCAAGGATACAGTCTTAAGCTAAGACACCGGAATGGCCCAGATGCCAAAGCAAGTAGACTGGAGTGCCAATTGAACAAGTATCCAGTGTTTAGATTCTCCTGAATGTCTTAGTATAAGCGCATAATTTTTTCATGTTTATCTACTTTATGATGAGTACAGGTAATATTTACAAATGTGTACATTTTCTTGCTTGGGAAATGAGAAGACTTTTGCTACTACTATTATAAATTATTAAAGGGTAAATATCACTTACCTTCCGTCTTACCTGGATAAATAGCACTTACACCCTCTCTTACTTGGATAATATCACTTACCTCCTCTCTTACCTAGCAAATATATCAAACACCTCCCCTCTGTTAACTTTCTCGATTAAATTTAATTTTTACCATTAAATATTTTTCTAAAACCCCAAAATATTCTTGGCTGAAAATATTTTTTTAATTTAAACCCTAAATTACCTTAATCACCCTAGCAGCTAAAATATTAAATTATCCTCAATTAAAATAATTATTAAAAATCAAAATAAATACTTAAAACCCAAATTATCTTTAATTAATAAACCTTAACATACCCTTTTGATAATTCAGTATTGAGATTGCATTTTGATATCAAGCAATTCGTGTTTTAATAATTAAAGATAATTTGAATTTTAACTATGGTGTTTTTAGTTTTTTTAACAATTATTTTAATTGAGGGTAATTTAGTATTTTAACTGCTAGGGTGATTACAGTAATTTAGGGTTTAAATTAAAAAAAATATTTTTACCCAAGGGTAATTTGAGGTTTTAGAAAAATATCTAACTGTAAAACTTAAATTTAACAGAGAAAATTAACATAGGGGAGGGGTTTAATATATTTGTTAGGTGAGAGGGGAGGTAAGTGATATCATCCAAGTAAGAGGAGGTATAAGTGCTATTTGTCCAGCTAAGAGGGGGAGGAGGTAAGAGATATTTACCCAATTTATTATCATTAGTACTTTATTTTTCATATTTGTTTTGTGTTGGGATTTGGAGTGGCAAGATTTTGGAAACTATTTGTATCTTATGTTCGTGTTTGTCTGCATTGACAGTAATCTCTATCCTCTCCCTTTTTTGTTTACAATTCTAAACTACCAGTAAATATAATTAAGCTACTAGCATATAATCAAATTGTAAGGAGCTGTAGAATTGCTTACCATCTCATAGGAAATGAGATAATTTGATCCAACTTCTAAGATGCCAGCATTTTTTATGAGGTTGTCATCGATAAGGAATAATCAACAGCTCAACTATACAAGAGAAGGACCATCTCACATGATATGACATAGTTGTCACCAATAGTCCTTGCAAGAACAAGACCCGTCTTTGAAGTAATGGAACACATTTCTATCCCTCAAGACTATCTCTCGATTGAAAAGTTTAGATACGAACTTCATAACAGTGTGACAATCACCACAAACTCGAAGGTTCTTGACTATCCTGATCGGTAGACATTCTTCAATGCTGATGAGACCAAAGGCTACTGCTAATTTCTCACTGTGATACAAAACAACATTTTCTTTCTCCTCATCTTCTATGTCAAATAATGCTGGAGATGTATTTGGTGTGTACCCTGCATTTCTCAATCTTGATGTGATCATTTCTAACATCCTATAGATCTCTCCTGCTCTATGGTGAGATCTGTCTCCCACATAAAATACATGAATCATACCATGGACCTCTATTGAGCTACAGCCTGGGCTCTTCTGTACGCCCTTTGATTTCATTAACACTCTCATCTTCCTCGCATCATCCCACCTTCCAACAGTGGCATAGATGTTAGACAATAGCACATATACACCAGCATCATCTGGTTCAAGGTTAACTAGATGGTCACCTACATGTTCCCCTAATTTGGCATTTCCATGTATCCAACAAGCTCCAAGCAGAGCACCCCATAATATTGGATTTGTTTTCATGGGAATGTCTTCTATAAATGAAACTGCTTCTTCAAAAAGGCCAGCACGTCCAAGTGTGTCTACCATACAGCCATAGTGCTCAATTCGTGGTTCAATACCATATCTTGTTGTCATTGAATTAAAATATTTTCTACCTAATTCCACCCAGCCACCATGGCAGCAGGCACAAAGCACACCAATAAAGGTGACCTCATTAGGCCTCACTCCAGATCTTTCCATTTGACCAAACAACTCCAAAGCTTTCTTGCCTTTTCCATTTAGTGCTAATCCTCCAATCATAGCTGTCCATGAGAACACATCCTTTGATGCCAACACATTGAACACCCTTATTGCATTTTCTAAGCTCCCACACTTGGCATACATATCAATAAGAGCTGTTCCAATTATAGAGTCAACCTTCATCTTGCTCTGATCTACAAAGAGATGGATCCTTTTGCCTTGATCCAAGGCACCAAGCTGTGCACAGGCTGACAGTGCACTCACTAAGGCAGCCCAATTGGTTGTCACTTTGGCATTTGTCATCTTCACAAACAACACCAAGGCCTCATAAGGCCGGGCCCCTTGTGCATATGCAGTGATCATGGTGCTCCAAGAAACAATATTTCTTGTAGGCATCTCATCAAACAAGTTGCGAGAAAGATGAAGAAGATTGCACTTAGCATACCCAGCAATCAAGGTATTCCAGGACTCTACATTCCGACAAGGCATTCGGTCAAAAAGCTCCCTAGCAGCTTCAATATTTCCAGACTTGCAATACCCACTGATCATCGCATTCCAAGAAACAATACCCTTTTCAGGCATATCATCAAACAACTGACGAGCCTGTTCAATAAGCCCGCAATTAACATACCCAGACAAAATTGAACTCCAAGAAGCTGAATTTTTGTCATAACTAGTGTCAAACAATCTCCGGGCAAGACTAATTTTTCCACAAGCTGCATACATGTGGATTAACCCATTTATACAGAACAAGTCACTATCGGTTCCAGACTTCAAGATAAAGCCATGGAGTTGCCGACCTTCATCGTAGGCAGAGAGACGAGAACAAGCTTTGATTACAAAGGAGAAGGTGAAAGAATTCGGGATGGAAGTGGACTGTAGCATTTGGTTGAAGAGACGCAGGGAGAATATGGGGAAAGGAGACTTGGCATAGCCTCTTATAATTGTGTTCCAAGTGAAATTGTTTGGATGGGAAATTCCAGCGAACAATTTGCACGCATAATGAACGTTCCCAAAGTCCGAAACCGAACAGAACTCGATCAGTTTGCTGGCTGCAAATGGGTCTTCGAACAGAAAATTTCGGATCATCTGGGCATGAATTTGGAAGAATTGCCTCATTGAGGTGCATGATTGCAGAAGGGCTAAGCATGTTGGATGGGTTGCCGTTATCAGAGAAGCTGCAACGCTCATAGGTGGTGTTCTCGGTTTCTTTCCTGTGGAAATGTCCGCTTTACTGTGCGGACGGAAAGCCCTCGATTAATGCCATGGCTAGAATAAGACAGCTTCGAAAACGAATAATGCAATGCTATGCTATGTATGGCAAACCCTACAACTGATCTATTCAATGCAACACTGCCTCTGTTTGAGACGCCCTACCCATTGTGATTCCTGTTGATCTTATTCTGAACCCAAGGCTGCGTTTGTTTGCAAAGGTGGTGTGGAAAAAAAAATGGAAAAAAAAAACATGTGAAGTGAAACGAAGGAGAAAAAAATAAAATAAAAGGATTTTGTGAAAAAAAGTGATAGTGGTGGGTCCCACTTTTTATTTTTTCCAACTTCTCCATAAAGTCCTACCAAATATGTGAAGTTTTAAAATAGCTTGGGTGGAAAAGTTGGGTTGCCACATCACCAGACAAGTTTCCTTCATTCAAGGAAACTTGCCTTTCACTTTCCTACCCAAGCATCCAAACAATCTATCCTTTTGGGATTTAAGAAAAAAGTAAAAAATCTACACTTTTTTCAAATAAAATTTCACCCCTTTTTTCCCACCCAAATTTTTTTCCAACAAACAAACGCAGCCCAAGTGATTTCAACCCAAGTGATTCTCTATTCTATTTTATTTTTTGTTTTCCAATGTATGAAAATAAAATAGACCGCAGAGTAGATAAGTAGGGTGCAGCCCGGGTTAGATGGGTACCAGCATGGGCAACTCAACTCGCTTTGTTCATCTTTTAGGGATTTTCCTCGAAATTGCTTTAGTCTTAATGCACATGACGGTCAAGAGAAATTTTAGACAGTTGAATGCCGAAAATTTCGGTCAAATTTCAATCTCAACCAAGATCTCATTTTGACAGACCGATATGCACTGCATGACAATAAATGCACAGGGCTGAAGCAAGATCCATTTTCCCTTCACTCTCAGTCAAAATTGTTTTCAATCAAGGATATTGCTAAGATCAAAGAACAGAAGTTCGCTAGGTATCACCGGTTCGCTACCCAACGAATTTTCACCAGAGTATCCGCGATGCATTGAAGGGCTTTCGCCAGAAGCTTCCTCCCTTCCATCCTTCTCTGCAACTGCAAGTTCTTGAATACTAAAGCTTGGTTGTTCACACCCATCACTCAAAAGAACAAGATGAAGTTAAAAGAGTTAACAATTTTAGTTGGAACTTTAGAAAGACAACTTATCTTAGATTGATAAGAAGAGGCAGAAGAAGAAAGACGGAAGTAGAGAAAGAGACACAGAGAGATTTAGATTAGTTTTTCCAGAAAATCATAGTTTCGCTGGAAATTTCCGGCGAAGTTTTGTAATGCTGGTTTCGATAACATTTTTATTTCGGCCAGTGGCGAAATTTACTGATATGTTTTTCCGTGGCTAAGATATTGTAAACCAGATTTTTGTCGTAACCTGAATCCAATAAAAACCCATCCAAGACCCGACCCAAGACCCAATTCAGTTTTGTAAGAGTGCTTTCCAAATTCTAAACCTTTCAACCCCCACTGGCACCCAAATATATTTATTTTTTTTACAGTTTCTAATGTGTTAAGTATTGTATGCATGAATTTTATTCATCAATGGTGAAAATAAGAGAATATCTTCACCAATGATGATGTGACCTTATGATTTAACGAGAAGGGTGTTCGGAACAAAAACTCGAATTATTGGTCTACCAATAACCCTTTGGCTTCCCCGCAAGCAAGAAAACAGATGTGTGTGCATTAATTGCAATCAAACTACTTCAAATTTTTGGAAGAGTCAAGGCAATGGTGCTTCCATACTTCCTGGGTGCAACATCAACAAATTCACTCATGATCAAATTACAACCTAAGATCTATGACTTTATTATTTTAATGTTCGTATTTTGTTCGTTCCATCAGTATACTCCCAGGCACCCGTAATTTCATGCAATGAATTTTGACTAAGTCGTATCTTGCTTAGACCAATAAATAGAGCTAGGTTTATAGTTGAAGCCGCCAGTAGAAAACGAAACAACTAGTGTTAATTGGCATGAAGGAGCTAAATGGGAACCCATAGGATTCGTAGCGAAAGCAAGTCTTCATAGGCAATTGTAACTGCTTATGGACCCGAACCTGGGTGATCTATCCATGACTAGGATGAAGCTTGGGTGAAACTAAGTGGAGGTTCGAACCGAATGATGTTGAAGAGATGCAATGACTCATAACCACAGTACAATGTGTCGGCGATATATCGTTAACACAGGGCAATATATCACTGAGTCGCTGGGGGCAACACGACTCCCCCTAGCGACACGAATTCTGCAAAGAGTCGCCGAAATGTCGATATTTAGGCGATATATTGCCGAAAAGTCGACATTTCGGCTATATATCACCCAATTCACATATTTAATAAAGATTCATTCAGTTTTTCACCGATTTTTCGTTCAATTTTTGCCAAAGTGATGTAGGACCTCTACAGGCTCTGGGGGTGCTGCCCTCACACCCCCGAGGGGGCGGGACACCCGTGTCCATCAACAACAAAATGTGAATCATTAACCATAGTCAACATAATTGTATAATGAATTATAAACTTTAGTACATCTATTCACTAGTTGTGCGTTTGTATTCTCTTTGCATGTTTACATTTGTTTATATGAATTTTCCAAACTTTCAATTTTGCCCGCATATAACCAAACATATGCCAATCAAAAACTTTAGATTAAGTGATGTTTCAGGTCAAAATAATGTTCCTAGTGTGTTTATTAGTATCAAAGTAAGTTACACAATAAAATTCAAGCAAAAATGACCCTAAACACCCTCCGAAACCAAGGGTCGAATTTTCATCGACACCCTGCAAAAAATCGCTGACATGTCGGCGATATGTCACCATGTCGGTGGTGTCACCAGCCACCAACATGGCGGCTTGTTCCTACATGTCGGACCATGCTCATAACAGGGTCTTGCACCCAAAAAAAAAATTAATATAGTCCATAATGAATGTATAATCTGGAGTCTCTACTAGGGGTGCAAGTTTGGTTTTGATAGCTCAACCTAACTTGGCACTTCCTAAGCTTGAGGTAGGCCTAGTTGGTTCTGACTAGGTTCAATTAGTCTAATTCCATCACCCTACACGGCATATTCGGTGTAGAGTGAGGTAATAATAGAGAATTATGTAGCATTTTATTGTTTTGTAAATCTCTGCCTAACTTAGCCATGAGCCCATGCTATAGTCTTAATCTTTTTCTGATAAGGAAAAAGAATTAAGTATATGTTATTCCCAGATTGACACTGAGAGGGGGGGTGAATCAGTGTCTTCAAAAATTTACCACAATGTGGCTGGGTCTACCAGACAGTGTACCACTCGTAGCTATCAACTGCACAAGGACACGTCCACCACACACCACAATGTGGCTGGGTCTACCAGGCAGTGTACCACCACTTTGCAAACAAGGCACTCCAATATGTGCAACAAAGAAAAATAAACAAAAAACACAATGCACCAGAGTTTACGTGGTTCGGCCAAATTGCCTACATCCACGGAGTAATACCCTACCTAGGGTTTCGTATATTACTCAATACACTCCTAGATACTTTGACTGCTACAACAGTCCAGGAACACCAATCCCTGCTATAGTCTAAAATGCAATTCAGAAAAGGACACCAACCCCAACCCCCTAGACAAGCTCCAACTTGCTAGGTCACAATGTAAACCAATAATTCAAGTTCCCTAAATTACATTCATGATCTAGGTTCTTCATCATTAAACATAACCTAGAAAATAATAGACAATAACTTGTGAATACGGGTTACCTCAACTTGTGTAAGATGCATGGTAACAATACTTGTTTATCTTTTTCTCCAACTCTTTTTTTTCTCTTTTCAATCTTTTTCAGTTTTCTCTCTTTAAAAAAACCATACAACCATGTTCCCTTCTTTTCTTCTGCTGCTTCTTCTTCCTTCTCTTTCACTTTCTTTCTTGTTCAGCAAAACAAAAGACTTCTTATTCCCAAGCTTCAAATCTCCAAAGCCAACTAACGTCTTCAGGTTCGACCTCCACGCTCTTCCCAAGCTCCTCAAAAACGTCTTTCCTCTTCTGCTGGAGTTTGCTCTCCTTTTATAGATTAATTAAACTCAGAGTTCCTATCTGACTTAAACAATGAGTGTTTTGACATACAAATCGGACTAATTTAGAGATCTCCAGTGAACAATCCCACCGTTGGATTTGAATATCAAGAAGTTGTGAAGCTCTCCTCCAAAAATCGGCTCAATCGGACACTGGATAACTGGACAGAGACCCTCAAAAACGGGATTCTTGAGTTTTCTTTATTTGAATTGGATTCTTTCTCTCGGAACCTTTTTGTGTGTTGCAGTACCATATCAAAGCCCACTTAAGTTGCCAACAATGACAACACCTTCATTTTAGGCCAATGGAACAACAATATATATGAATTAAAGGAGATTGGAGACGTTCAGTACATCTTTAAAATTTTTGGGTCATCGAAGTTGCTGTAATTTGATCTTGATTTGAGGATCCAGTAATTCATTGCGCTTTGACAATTGGGGTGGTTATAAAACTCGGATTGGAGAAGCCGATTTTGATTGGAACTGATCCTAAGCATGCTGGGCATGGGTCCAGCTGATTCTGGGATGATTTGTAAAGCATGCGGTTTAAATAATAGGGAAAATGATACTTATGTTTCCTCTTAGTCAATGTTTCAAATATCCTACGATACCATACGATGCTAGTTACCTATTCATATTTGACCAAATCGATACTATACGTCTTTCCATTGAATTATACTCAAATACATTAACCAGAGCGATATAATACTCGATACAAGACGATACATCTCTTAAAATCACCTGACCGATACGATATTCGATACCGATACTTTAAACCTTGTTCTTAGTTGACCAAATAACATTCCAAATAAAAATCCCCTTTTAGTTGGATAATGACTGCTACAATCCCTGTTGCCTATCAAAGGTGTCAAATTCCTCCCTCCTGTTAACTTTCTCAGTTAAGTGGCATATTTGTTGTTTAATGCTTTTTTAAAACCTTAGCTTACCCTTAATCACGGTACTACATTTAGGTAAATTTCGGTTGAAATTCAAGCGGTGAACTTTTTTCGGCATCGAAGACGATATATGCTCTATGTCGCCGGAAAATCATCGGTAAAATACAGTCGAAGTTCAGGAAATTTCACCAAACCTAACATCCATTCGCCCGAAATGGCTAAAATCTTCCCTACTACTCCTTCCTTTCTCTCTCCATGCAAAGAACTTGGCACATATTTAATGGATTTTTGCGATATTAGGGTGAGAGAGGTTAGGGTTCTTCTTGCTAACAGTGTCAACTACACACTCTGCTTCTGAAAGGAACCAACACTAGCGATCTTTGTGGTTCCAACTTTAGTGAAACTATCACGACTCTAAAGTCCAAACAAGATGTATTGAGGAGCCAACCACTAGAGGTAGAAGAATTCAGAAGAAAAGGGGATGATCACTGCAATTGTGTTCTAGGCATCTGATCACAGAAAAATTCCAACTCCTGGGTTCAGCGATTCAAATTTTCTGATAGGCACTTTCCCCTGAACTATTGGATTTTGCAATGAGAGTTCGAAATTGCAGGGTTAGTCTTCAGCACTCTCTTCAGCTCTGCTTCTCTTCACGGAACTACTATCACAAATAACCACCCATCTGAGCTTCATCTCTGCTTCTCTTCGCTGGAACCACCGTCACAAAGGTAATCTAGTCAGTCTCGAAAATATAAGAAAATGATACAGGAGAAATACGAAAGGTGTTGATGAGTAAGTAGCGTGCGCAAATATTTAATGGTCTTTTGAAATCTGATCCATTTTTTCACGCATCCATTTAAAAAGTGACCTTTCAAATATTTAATGAGTGACCTTCAGTATATCTCTTGATGTTGGCAAAATCTGGTTTTTTATGTTGGCGAATTTCGCCGGGTTCGCCAAGGTGCGAACTGGCAAAATTCGCCGAAACTTTGCACCTTGCCTTTAATTAGGAGGATGTTTTAGTGACAAATCCTGCTCTACTGTTTTTCTTCTGCTACTCTGTAATGAATTACTAGACCCTTCAATCCAACCCACATCAGGATTGTCCCAGTGAATTCTGGTATGAACTCCGGCTGCAGCCCTTTTTGCACTCTCCAAAGGAGATTTCCAATTCGAAAACTTCCAAGCCGCTTCTACCACTGCTGCTGCTGCAGCATCTGGTTGTGGGCTTTGTCTGAGCTCTTGCCTACTTTCAGGCTTCCAGAGAGGAGAGACAGCGCTAAAGGAGAGGTGATGAAAGACATGGTTTTTATATAATGAGTGAGTAATTAGTCATGCAATGCATTCACGCTTAGATTTTCCTCAGAAACAAAATGATTCTCACCTCTTTTCATTTAATCTAAAAAAAGAAAAATGTGCTTCACAGCAATCATACACCCAGATCAAAGTTCTAATGCTGCAGATAATTTTTCTGTTAGTTCCAATGAACAATGACAATGCTTACCAGGCTCAAACCCAAAACCAATTGAATTAGCCGAAGATGGGGTAAGGTCTTCCTCCATTGGCTATCATTTATTGACAGGATAGCTAAGTCTACGTCCAGATTGACGATTGCATTACTTTTGGAAGGATTAAATCAGCAAGAAACACTGAATTTATTCAGGATTGCCCTCATGGTGAAGGTAACAATGGCATAATAGTCAACCATATTATTTTACAAGGTCGTTCATACACCTGAGAGTTTGATTCACAATAGAGAAACAAGTTTGTAAAAGTAGTAATCTTGAATCTCAAGTCATCATTCATATAATGTTAAGTTTCAACAATTACACGATCACTTTTATATTCAATCTTATAGATAGAGCTGTAAGCTACAGCAAAAAAATTCACACACCAAAGCCTGTAAGCGCAAGCAATTCAATCATCCAAAGGCTATAGTCATGACTCATGAGTGCCTGCGTCTCTTGACATTATCTTCTGTGTATGAATCCCATTGCCCATGATCAAGTACGCTCAAGTCACTCAGTTCAGCAATGGCTAATAAATACTGAGTTAGCTTCACTAGCTCCTGATCAGTGCCACGATTTGCATGGGCCTTCCTGAAGGGCTTGATTATAAGACCATTCTGTGGGTTCATCACAAAGTTCCTCCGAAGGTCATCGAACATGATCGTATTTTTCGGATTATAGAACTGCAGAAAAGGTAAATTAGTGAATCTTGTCAGCTAAAATAAATCAAAAGACTGGATAAAACAAAGTAACACCAATCATATGAATCCTGCTGATTAACAAACCTCTGGAAATTGAGCCCAAATAAGACCAAGCGGCTTACAATCATATATTCCACGAGAATCTGAATGTACGGTAATCATTGCCAAGTGATCCAGCATAAAGGTAATTTTATAGTTGGGATTACTGAGTACCCCAAGCTGTTCCATCTTCAAGTCTATCCACTTCATGCTGCAGAAAAAGAAAGAAAACATGTAGAACAGGGATTTACAGATCAAAATTGAAGTCATATGCAGAGTTAAACTAATTACATGCAGTGAAACCCTAAAAGGGGAACAATTATGTATGATGAAAATATAAAGAAAAACAATGAAAAAATGTCTCCTAATGACAAAAGGAAATACTCCATCTTCCCTATGGAAGCAGACGAACCCCACGCTGGAGAAGGAAAAGAGAAGGGAAGAGGAACTCTAGTTCAACATTCAGCCCCCAAGGGCACATATTCACCAACGAGAGATTCTAGGACATTCTTCACCTAATGAAATTTCTGCCTTGTAGAAAAATACATGTCTGAAATCTAAGAAATGTGTGTTTCCAGTAAAATCAGGTTCGTAAAGGAAATGCCAAGAAAACAAATAGACTACCCAATGCAAGTGTAGAATGGAACACCTAGAGTCACCTGAGAAATGACAGAAAAACCACAAATTGCAATTAACCAAGCACTCACACCATCTGGCAGTGTCATTTCTCACCTGTATCTATTGGTGCTTCCGAACCCATTTCTGTATGTTCAATATCTATATTATTTTGGGAACATTTTATGTTATTTCCCAATTCCATTTCTTATTAGTACCCACTCACTCCCACTTTGGCCACCATGGTCTATAACAACACCTCATAGAACACAGAACCTAACCTGGTTGCGGACCAAATGACAATATCGTACTCAGCATAAGCAGCTGTGAGAAACTCATGAAGATCTGCACATATAAACACATACATTTCAAGTCAAAAAAAAGGGTTACTACAACAAACAAAACAAGCATACGGAGATTGATCATTGACTGAAGAACTCACATGGACGCATAAGCTCACGTGGGTTCTCTGCCGTGGAACGGTGATCAAATAGTGTGTAGTCGATATCAAGAACAAGCAATTTTTTCCCTTCCCGACATGGATTGAGAAGTTTTATCTGAAAATAGTAACATCCAGGTTCAGAACAAATGGCAACACCATGACAAAGCCATGCAAAAAGTAATCAAAACCTGTCCATTCAATAGGTGAAAAATGTGAGGCCTTATAAAATCTGCATTGCCAATTTTGGGATTCATCAAGTCCATTGAAACGTATCATCAAAATATATGCTACTGTAAAATCCAAAAGGATGTTGCAGGTACCATAGGAATATTGATCAACCAAAAACCAGCATATGATATGCTTATGGTAGTCGAGGAGTCTATATATTGTATTAGCCACATCCTTCCATCAAAGGATTGATCACAAATGTCATTCACGATAAAAGCTGACCACATGTGGGGAAAGGCTACGTTGAGTTGGGGTTAATTGATTCTATTGATAAGAAAACCAACAATTGAAACAAGAGGACAAATAAATAAAAAAAAAACAAAAAAAGCATAACATGATATGTTTTAACATGAAAGATAATCAAGGAATTAACCTTGTACTGTTCAGTACGGCGTCTCAATTTCTGCTTGTTAACCTCTTTGTCTTTAATATGAACCATTTCTTGTTCTCCAAGTTCAAAATCATCAACAATCTCAGGAGCATTGACTGGATCAACAATAATCTCATCTTCCACAGTACTATAAATTCATGTTAGGAACTGCCAAATGAAAGATATTTATCCACACTCCATATACTTGTAAGGCATACAAAATTGATAAGACAGTCCACAAGCATTTGCAAGGTTCAACAGCCTCTTTACACAAACATCACATAGATATAGACATTTTCTAAAAGATAAAATTTGATAAGGTTTTTAATCTAACATTAACATTTACAGAGTAGTGAACAGTTGAAGATATTTTACTGTGGTACATTGACTCTGGTATATCAGCATTTAGACTTCAAAGTGTAGTGATAAGGACACAGAGGCACAATCAGAAAGTATAATAGGGATCCTAAATGCCCAACAGTTTGGATAGAAAATAATATCTTAATTTCAATCAACCCAGTAGGCAAACACAGCTGTATCTTGAATTTATAGTCTCTCAGCAAAAACTGCTGGGGTAGAGGCAAGGATACACAAACATTAGATCTTTAGGCGGAGCTACAGCACAATGGTTTACATCATTAAAAAAGGAAGCTGAAAGGCATCACCCCATGAGCCAGATTTCATATTTGAGGGTGACTCTGCATGGATGTTAGCTTGATGGCTCTGACTAATGAATTCCAATGGAAATTTTCTCATTCAGTCAGGAGACCCAGACCCTTTGTCTAGGTCAATTGCAGGGTGAGACCTAGTAACTTCTTGTCGACTGATCACATAAATAATGGATGGTAAGAAATGCTTTGAATATTGACCTCACAATCACATTAGTTGGAAACTAGAGAAGAGTAGACAATATAAGAAATCACATATTTTGATATTTTACGTTCGTTGTCTTGATGTGCTGTACATTTCTGTCAAGGGGTGATATAATAAAATCCTCATTTTTAACCATCAAAATAACAAAGGATTCCATAAACAGTGTTTGTACATAAGGGAGCAATATCATCTCTCAACTGAATCCGACTGGCCAACAGAGTAATGAAGCGTGTAAACTCCCATTTCAAATGGTGAGAATGGAAGCTCACCGGAAGCTATAATTTCAATTTTGACAGACAGAAAAGGATACAATGACGGAACTACATGTTTAAGAATTCGTAGGAAGAGCATTATAGCTAAAAAATCAAGCAATATACGAAACTGGAAAATTAAGGACTCTTTGATCACCCACCCAGTGTTTATGCTTCAATAAAACACCAAAAAACACTATTTCATGTTACTGTTCCACGAAACACTTTTTGGGTAATACTGATGAAACCAGAGATAAGTGTATTAATACTTACCCAACCATTGTCATCTTCAGGGTGGATTTGAGGGGAAGTTGGGAAAGGAGAAGCGAATCATCGGAGAGCTTAGAGCCGACTTTAGGGTAGAGGAGCTTCTGGCGCTTGGGGAGTACGTTTGTGACTTCGCAGATGCGTCGCTTCAGTTCTCCAACGCTGTCATCGCCACACACTCGCACTGTGTATTCCTTACCACTCCAACGAACCGTCAGCGTCAGCTCCTCTTCTGACAGCGACGATGAAGCCATTGAAAAATTTTGCTTCGTCTCCACCGTTCTCCCTTTGGAGTCTCAGCTCTACTCCTTAATAAACTGCAGACAATTTCCAAAGAATTCCCCGTTGATTTGTTATTCAGTTTCATCTACTGCGCTGTTATTTCGCACCTTTTGGTAACCCTAGATTTTTAGATTTTCATTTTTTATTTTTATTTGTTTTTAAAAATCAATACAAAAAGTCATCTTGGGTTAAAATATGAAAATTGTTTGGAAATCAACCGGATGGAATAGATTTCTCTCTTCTTTCTTTTTTATTTAATGAAATAGTTTTTTTTCTTTTTTGGGGTGAACCGAAAAAAAGAGAATAGAGAAGTGGGTGCTGGAAGAGTCAAAGAATAGAGAATAAAAATAACCAATGGGGGTTGGTCCAAGTGGTAAGCAACTTGGTCCGCTTAAGCAAAGTTTCGGTATCGAAACCTTGTAGATGCAAAAAATTCCCGCTGATAGACTCACCCACTACAGCCAGGTGTGCAACACGAGTCGAACACCGGATTAGATTAGTCAGGGCAAAGCCTTGGAAACCGGAGTAGATCCCACACATGTGAGTATGGACCGATGAGTGGAGGGGCAACCTCGGTAGTGAGGATCTGGAATTATTTATCCCACGCTTGTTTCTTACGATCTGGATCAATTTTTGACCACCCGTTTTGGGTTTTTTTTTTTACTTGTTGAACTGTAACGATGAAACTCTAAAAAAATAATAATAAAAATGGATGGTCGAGATCGACTTTAAATTTCAACTTTAGACAACTCAATGCTGCGCAATTATTACAGTAACACATAAACACAACCCATTTTGAGAAGAATAAGAGAGAAAGTGGAATTATCCAAATTGGCTTAATGTTTTTTTATCAAATAGAAATTTATATATTAAGTTAAAAGATCCATCTACAATGAAGGGGAAGGGGTAACTACACTCCTCTATAGAGGGGGAAAAGCAAAACAGTTTGGACTTTTTCTTTTGTTAAAGATATGCATTCCTTCACATAACCGAATATTATGAAACATCAAAGATGGAACAAAACAGTAGAGTTCAACATAGATGGAAAGGTAAGCATTCCCAGAACAATTTTTAAAAAGATAAAATGGATTTTCACACAAAAATTAAAAAGAGATTGGGATCTGTTTTTTATTTTTTGTACTTGTTTTTCAGCTCCTCATAAATTCTAATAAGCTGTATAAATTACATTGCACATTATCATTTGTATTTATTTGCATAAAAAGAAAAAGAGAAAAACTATACCCAACATTGTGTAAGAGGCATTCGTCATTATCAACAGATCAACTGTTTGATGCTAACCTAGATTTCTTTGCCTTCTTAGTAATGAAAATATAATCAATCTACCTTAAGGTGTTGGTTCATTGGCAAAAATTAATACCTCGTAAGTAAGGGGTTAAAAGTTTAAATATTTTTCCTTACGTTTTAGGCGATGTATCTATTCCTTTACATATAAAGCCATTTTAGAATTCTCTAAGGGCTTGTTTGGTTACTTGAGTCTGAAAATTTCAAATCTATGGAGTCATAGTTCATAAAATAAACTGTTTGGTTAATCTGATCTTTGAAATGAAATTTATAGATTCATCCTAAAAAAACATTTATAGAGTCATGTTCAAATATTTAATGCTTTTATAGTAGTGATGAAATCTCTGGATTTCACCTCATACCCATAAATCTACAGATTCATGTTTTTAGTGTAAACAGGTGAATCTCTAAATTTCATGATTCCAGAGATCCACACAACGAAAACGGGTATAAATTTCCTATTTGTGAATCCAAAGATTTCACAATTCATGTAACCGAAAGGCCCTAAAGAATAGTAGAGATGTGCCCAAGCTGATCCGAACACCTAAAAGAGAAACATTATGACCAAAAAACCAAAAAATATTACAAGCGTTGGTAGCGTTTCCCACTAGCATCTTGGTGAACAAGTCGAACCAGATCCAGGGGAAGATCGCAAGGGCACAAGTGAGTTTTCCCAGGGGATTCGCATAACTTACTAAAAAGTTAACACAAAAGTTGGATTCTCTTACATGATGCGTGAATACACACCCATGAAATCCCAGTTTGACATCAAGGATATCTTCTACAATACCTCTTGTTGCCCATGGGCTTTGCATGCTCCTAATGAGGATTTGAATTGCAAACTGTGAATCAGATTTGACCTGTATTTGTGGGTATCCATGATATACTGCCCTTTGTAGTCCACATAATATTGCATTTAACTCCATGCGTAGAACATTAGAATCCTCACATTTCCCTGTCGTAGCGAACAGGACTTGGCCATTAGGATTTCTTCCAATCACACCATATCCACCACGGTTTCCCACAACTGAACCATCGCAATTTATTGCGATCCAATTATCTGGAGGTTTAGTCCACTTATGCATCTAGATTGAACCAAAAATATAAAGCACCTTTTCACCAAAAAATATCGGAGACTTCAAAACAAATGTAAGAAGTGGGTTGGGCGTTGTTAAGTGAATTGTGATAGAATGGCCTATAATGGACCTTGTTAACTTCACCAACCAAATGGGCTGATCCGGGCTAGGCTGGGCTGGAGAAAAGACTACCAAAGTTGGGTTGGACTGGCTCTGAAGGCACATTTGGGGCTACTTGGGTTGAGTTGGACCTGAATTCAGGTTTAAGGCTCTTAAAGTTGGGTTAGACATTCCATCAATGTTAAGTCTGGATCTTATACCCTTGAGTCCTTGACTATTTTTCCTTCATTCTCACCTAAAAAAAGATAAAATAACACTATCAATCCTTTAATAACTCGTTAAGTATTTTTGCTTCAAAGGTGATATCTCAGAAGCGTTTCCACTTCAAGATGATAACTCACCAAGTGTTTCTGCGTCAAGAAACACCAAAAGCAGTATTTCTTGAAGCAAAAAAACAGTTTTTAGGCGTTGGATAAGATTGTTTTTGGAAGTAGAAAATTTTGAAATTTGTAATAAAATTTTAAAAATTAGTCATTGTTATATGTAGAGTGTCAAATTTCACTAATACCCCTTCTAAATCTATCTCACTTAAACCCAACCTACACCAAATTTTGCTTCGAGAAACACACACTCCAACAAATAGTTACTTCGTAAAAAATGTTTATTGAAGCAACAATTTTCATAAAGTTTAATTTATGCTGCAAAAATAATGCAAAAACGATACAGTTTATCAAATGGTTTTCGGCTAATTTTTCTACTTCTTAAAGTATGAAATACTAGAAACTAAGGGTGTCAATTACTTACCGAAACCGTTTAATCGTACCGAACTGCGCCGTCTAAAATCGCACCGTACCTTACCGTTCAAAATTCGGTACGGTACGTATCGAAACCGAATTTCTTTGGTACAGTTCCGGTTTCAAGTACTCATACCGTCGGTATGTACCAAAACCGTACCGAATTAGTACTGAACTAAATTAAGAGATATAACTATTATTTTATAATGAAAACACTTCACATTTACCCTATCTATAATTCCTTATTTCAGTTTTTCGTTTCGGCCTTCACTCCTCTTCTTAGATTTACTTGCTTTGTCTTTGTTAATATAAAATTTTATCAATTGTTTGGTCGCAATTTCATTAGGATCTTAATGAACTAATAACAAAAGTGGCATGGGTTTGTTTGTACCAAAAGTGTATCGCACTAAATACCGTGTTTAAACCGTTTTTCCGTACCGATTTAATACCGAAACCGTACCGTACCGTACCATTTAAATTCGGTACGGTATAGTTTTGATTTTCGATATTCAAAGTTGGTACTGTACCAATTGACACCCTTACGAGAAACTGTTTTTTTGTGGTTTTCAAATCGGTCGTGTGTTTCCATCACACTTTTTCACCAGATGTTTATAATAAGATCCACTACTAAGTAGTGACAAGGTGGACCAAAGGTGTAACCTATTCCTAATCATATATGATAGAAAAATATTAGAACATTATCCTCTACCTTCTTGAGTGGAGGATCCCAACTTGCCAAAAATATTTGGTAAATCACAACAAATTCTTCCTTGCACAGTCATACTCATGCAATTCCTCATGCATGTCACGTGAATGTCTCTTAGTTTTAATATTTTCCAATTTATTTCTAGAAATTCATTATTCATGAGACAAGTGTAAATTTGCCATGATAGTTTAGTCACATATTATGTATTCATAGGTAAAGTCATTTTTCTTCTTATAAATGGAAGCTTCTTTATATATAACATCGTACTACTGTAAAATTATCACGGAAATACGAAATTTTCCTTTACATGATATAATTGATTTGGTTGGGAAATAGTGGTTACAATATTAGGTTGCGAAGGTAATTGATGAGATATGGGAGGAAACCAATGGATGTTATAGATTGAATTGAAGGGCTTGAATTCAAAATTAAGCACTTCTTTAATAATTTATTTAATTATTGCCATCATGAGGATGAATGTTTATGGCTATTGGCACAACAGAGTCAAAATTTTAAGTTTTCAAAGTATATGAGCTAAAAGGAATTTTCGCAAGTTTGGGAGGCTCAATTGTAGTCATTTTTTCCTGGTACGTCAAATCTTGATAGACAAATGGAAGGTTTTGTAATCATGATGTTCATGTCCCTGACTCATCCCACATACAGGCTTTGTTTTGTAATTGGGGATCCAAATCCACTTTAATATAAAATTGAGTTCCGAACTTCCTAATGTCGGTTGGATCTCCATTAATTGTATTGGTTCCATTTGTAATGGACTTGGTGGCATGGGTATTTTGGGATGCTACTATAAAGGTGTGTTAGGTTTTTTATTAAAATCTATATGATCTATATATTAAGTTTCAAAATTAGTTTTTGCAAGCATTTCTTTTATTTAATTGTTTTGTTTGTGTGTGGGACCCTTGAGGTAAGGGTGGTAATGAGGCACCATGAGTAAATGAGGCATTTCATGACCTTGGTTAAAGGAGGAGGCCCTTCATGACTTTGGTTATGAGGCTTTGCATGACATTGGTCATGGGTTTTAAAGGTCTTGATCATGGTGATGAGGTGGGCTAACTTGAATGGTGGAATTACTCAAATTCTAACTCTTGACCTTTATTTCTCATTTCAACTTCATGATCATTCATGGCCATTACCATGAGTGGGGGTTAAGGTCTTTGAATGGGTTAAAGCCTATTCATTCCAAAGAAGTGAATATGAGAGTTACTTCCCCAAGTAGTGGGGAGGTTAGGTCAAGGGGGTTTATTCACATTAGTGGAGGAGGGACAAACCATTGATTCTCCATTAGTGGAGAATTGATTCTCCCCTTGTGGGGAGGTGTGGTTTGGGCCTATATAAACCCAACCCCCTTGCATATTGTGTGCTATTGTGAATCTCCTCACTCACATTATTTGTTCTACAAAGTTCATTTCTTTCTTGAGTTGTCTAAGTAAAACAAATAATGTGAGTGAGGAGAGTCACAATAGCACACAATATGCAAGGAAGGGTTGGGTTTATATAGGCCCAAACCACACCTCCCCACAAGGGGAGAATCAATTCTCCACTAAATAAATACGCCTCCCCACAAGGGGAGAATCAATTCTCCCAAGTATTTCTTTGAACAATTAGTGGTTCGTTCGGTTGCTACTTCAAGCTCTTCAAATTTGCTAAAGATCTTCATCTCTCAATTGTATTACAATTTCACTTTTATATGTTTGAAGAATTTGTAATACAATTACCCCAACAAGATGTAATACCCCTAGATTTTTATTAAAGGTATTTTTGTCATTTACCTTATATTATAGTCCTAACTATATTATATAGTAGTATTTTATGTTTCATATAATATTACATGATCTAAATTATTATTAGCATTATTATTGCTAATTTCTAAGAAAATTTATGAATTAAATTAAAAAGAAGATGAATTTAAAAACAAAAATGAATAAAGTAATTTACTGTTATAATTACACTTAATTAAATATATTAAATTAATAATTAAAAAATATTTTAAGTAATTATAATATATTAGTATAATGAATTTAATAAATTATATTAATTTTCTTAATTGAAACAAAATTTCATCTAAAAAAACTTAATTTGTTATTATCAAAATAATAAAATATAAGAAGGTTGAATACTTATTATGAAATTAACATCATTAATATACTTTAATATATATTAGTATTACTAAAAGTTAAAATTAATATTGTTTAATTTGTTATTGCATTTGTTATATCTCAATTTTTTTTAGTATAAATAAATATGAGACTTGATCTTACGAGAGGGAGATATCTTCAAAAGGGGAGAGAGACTTGATATTGCTGATGAACCTCTCTCGTATATTATTTGTTAATGATATAAAATATGTTTTTATTTCTCTTTTAATAATTATGTATTGGTGATTAAATGTTTTATTTGATAAATGTAATAGTTGAACCCTTTATTTTGAAAGTTTTAGAATAATTAAAATGTTTCAGTTTATTACAATAAACTTCTGCTACTTAAATATTCTAAATTCTTTGAATTTAATGTTATAAAATTCTATCACGACTGGTTTGCTACCTAAGGGAAATTGATTCTTGGACTAATTATCGATCTTGTTTTTCATATTGCAAATTGGGGCTTTATAAAAGGGGAAGTCATCTTTGCTTCGGTTGGAGCCTTCCCAGAAAATCGCATTCTCTTGATGGAGTTATCGACTGTCCAACTAGGCTTATAGCATGCTATCTACATGGGTATTCGGTGTGTTCAAATCATATTTGATTCCAAGAAGCAATCTTGATGATTCATGGAATTCATCGTTTGCCTTGGTTTGCTACAGAACTTATTTATGATATCACTTCTTTGCAGCAGTGATTCACGGAGCTCATGTTCATGCATTATATCTGGGAGTTAAATTGTTGTGCTGATTTTTCGGCTAGCCTCCTTCTTGAGGCGTTGTTGATCCATTTTGATCTTAGGGAATCCCTTTGGCCCTCACGAATATTGTTCATGATGATGCAAAGGGGAATTTTTATTATCGAATGTAGTTTTTGTACTTATTTATCTAATATTATCAGCTATCTATTCCAAAAAAAAATTTTATTGAATTATCATTGTGTTATTCCAAAATCTGACTATGGGTTGTCTGGTTCACTGCTGGTCCAAGCTTGATTCTTAAGGATTAAAGAAAGTGAGTGCAGGCTGCCTCTCAGGACAAGAAACCACCTCAAATGATTAAGTCAGATTCAAGAAAAGACACATCGTATGGAGGAATAAATGCTCCAAGAAAGAATGTCTTCTTTGGAATTTGCAGGAGAATAAATGCTAAAATTATTGTTTGGGTTTACCCTGATTTGATGGGATTATATAATTCTCTTCACCCATGTATAATATAAATTATTCTTCTTTTTTAAATTAATCAATGTTGCAAATGATAACTTTGACATCTTAGCATGGAAATTTGGATAGAAAATGACAAAGTTGTAGTTTCATCATGAGCAGATATTTTATATTGAGGATTCGTTTGATAATTTATTTAAAAATAGTTTCTAGTGTTCCTTGTTTTGAAAAGGAAAAAAATTTGGTTGAAAACCATTTGATAAAACTATTTTGTGTCACATGATTTTGTAACATAAATTTTGATTTATAAAAAAAAATTTACTTCGAGAAACAGACATAACAGCTGGGTTGGGTTTAAGTGAAACCCATTTAGAAGAGGCACACTAAACATAACAGTGACAATTATCATAAATTTTACTATCATTTCAAATATGATTTTAAGAAACAGGTTTTAACAAATGCCAATGGCCCTTCGGGTATTGTTTCTACCTCTGGAAGCAAGTTTTATCAAACGCTTAAACAAAATGTTTCTAAAAATAAAGACACTCAAAACAGTTTCAAGTATTTTTCAAAGCAAAAAATACTTAACGAGTTATTATCAAATACGTACCTAAAGCACTACTTAAAAATAGAAAAAATTGTTGATATACAAGGTCCCTCATAAATATAGAGCTTTTTATGTGGCACCCACTATTATTGAGGGGAAACTAGTGACCGTTCTGTCACGGCCTTAGTTATTGACTAAGCCAACCGTGCCGGCACTTAGCACTTACTTGCACTAAGTCAGCCTAAAACCCAGCTAGAGAGAGTAGAATAAAGCTTAGAGCTCAAAGAGAACCTTGAGAGAACTTGTATTGATCACTTACTTGATGCTTTATACAAATGAATCCCTCCCCTATTTATAGGTGAGGTAGGATACAATGAATGGTTGTGATTTGTACAAGTGTCTAGAATCTAATGGTTAGGAATATTCTAGTGGGTCTAGATATTTCTAGGGATATTTCTAGAGACAAGATACTTTATAGATGTAGATTCCTCTAGAATCTCCCTCCCTTTTAGAATGTGGGCTAAGTGTAGCCCATTAGTGTTATTTCTAAGTTGGGCCAGCCCATGTGTGGCCCATGAATATTATACCATTGGACCTATGATAAATTGGGCTATGTCATTCTCCCCCACCTATTCCGTCGACGTCCTCGTCGTGTTTTCATCGTGGAACCTCCTTATATGTTCTTGGAACTGCCACAATGCGTTTTCTGGTTCCCAACTTGCTTCGCTCTCGGGCAATCCCTTCCACTTCACCAAATACTCTCGACTCGGAGGCACCCCATGTTTGCGCATTACTCGATCCGCCATTATATGTTTCGCCTCCTTGCCATAGGATGTTGTTATGCTCGTAGGTGCCCTTGTAGAAGTCTCACAACTAGGATCCTCCGCATCTCCTTGGTAAGGCTTCAACATACTTGCATGGAAGACAGGATGGATCTTGAGCTTTGGTGGGAGGTCTAGCTGGTAAGAAACCTTACCCACCCTCTTCACGATCTGGAACGGCCCTTCATATTGACGGATTAGTCCTTTACGCACCTTTCGCGAAGACTTGAATTTTAGGGGTAGTAACTTTACCATGACTACGTCCCCTTTTCCGAAGTTTGCGAGTCTTCTATTCTTGTCGGCCCACTTCTTCATCTTCTTGGTGGCTTTGTCTAAGCATGACTTAGCCACGTCCAACCTTTTTCGCCTTGGTTGTAGGATTTTGGGCAACTCAGGGGGCATCACGTCCTTGAACTCCTCTAGAGTTCTCTTAACCTCCTTAGGTCTGGCTGCCTTGGGGACATCCTCCTTGTCTTCCAAGAGTGCTGCCAAATGTGTGACTTTCCCCTCTTCTGCTCCATTCTCCATTTGCATGGCCGAAAGAAGCTTCGGCCCCTCCTTAGTCCCTTGTATCGTCGGGACCATACAAGGTGCTCCTTCCTCCATAATGCACACCTTGTTTAAGAATGGCATGGGTACGACCTTGACCCTTGTCAAGAATTCCATGCCAAGCACCAATTCGAAGTCATCCATTGTCACGACTGACAAATCCACGGAGCCTTTCCATGCTCCAATCGTTATCTCGACTCCCTTGGCAACTCCCTCAATAGGGCGTGCCTTCGAGTTGACTGCTTTAAGGCTCCCTCTTTCCTTGCTCGTTTTGAGCCCCAAACGCTTTGCCTCCTCCGTTGAGACAAAGTTGTGTGTTGCCCCCGTATCAACCATGGCCCTTGCCATTTTGCCGTTGATACGCACCTCTACGTACATCAACCCCTTTGTTGATGTAGGGGCTTTGTCTTCCTTGGCCTTAATGGCACCAAGCTGCTGCAATGATCCCACGTGCGCCTCCTCTTCACCATTATCTTCGAGTAGTGCACTTAGGGCCTTCCGTTTTGGGCAATCCCTAGCCCAATGTGGTCCATCACAAAGGAAGCACTTGTCTTTGGGCTGGAATTTCTTCTTCTTTTCTTGCTTACCACCCTCCTTGTTCCAAGAGAACTTGTTTGTGCCTTCCCTTATGTGGTCGGTCTTCGACCCCTTCTCTCCCCCACCTTTGCCATTATTGCTCTTCTTGGCCTTAGACTCGTCCCTTCTAAACTCTATTAAGGACTCCGCCGCCGCTATAGCTGTAGCAAGATCTTGTACACCTCGACGTTGAAGCTCTTGCGAGGCCCAATTTTGGAGCCCATCCATGAAGTCGAAGAGAAGTTCCTCTTCGGTCATACTCGGGACCTCCAACATGAGTGTTGAGAACTCCTTCACGTAGTCTCGAATCGACCCCGTGTGCTTTAGCCTCTTGATGTTCTTTCGAGCCAAGAATGCAGCATTCTCCGGATAAAATTGCTTCCTAAGCTCTTTCTTAAAGTCTTCCCATGTGTCTATGGTGCACGTACCTCTTTGCATGTCGCTGTACCTTCATCTCCACCATAGAGCTGCTGTCTCGGTGAGGTAGAGTTGCACGGTCTTGATCTTGGTAGACTCGTCCTCCATCGACGTAGCCTCGAAATACCGCTCCATGTGCCATAGGAAGTTGTCAACCTCCCGAGCATCTCTTGTTCCCTCGAATGCCTTAGGCTTTGGCACCTCCACCCTTGGTGCTTCACGCCACACACTCCCACCAATCGTGGTTCTCCTGCACGTTGCTACCTCTCTACTCAACTCATGCACACGAGCTTCCACCGCAGCGATCCTTTCCACCACTTGGGTTTGAAGAGCATCAAGCTGTTGTTGTTGTTTGTGCTCCATGGTGTTGAGAGCACCCAATAGGAACTCCTTGAGCTCGTCCATCCGGCCATCGAGCTCATCGGTCCTTTGCTCCCCAACGTCAAGGCGTTCCCTTGCCTCGGCCATCGCCAACTCCACCCGCGTTAGACGTGGCTCCATAGTTGCACTAACTTCAACAGACTTCTCCTTGCCCTTGCGCCTATCCTTGGTGGTGTGGGTCTCCCTCCCACGGTTTAGCTCCTCTTGTGCACCATTGAACGTCTCGGACTCGCTCGTCATCGTGTTTTCCCGCACGCTTGACACACCCAACCGAAGCTCTGATACCACAAATGTCACGGCCTTAGTTATTGACTAAGCCAACCGTGCCGGCACTTAGCACTTACTTGCACTAAGTCAGCCTAAAACCCAACTAGAGAGAGTAGAATAAAGCTTAGAGCTCAAAGAGAACCTTGAGAGAACTTGTATTGATCACTTACTTGATGCTTTATACAAATGAATCCCTCCCCTATTTATAGGTGAGGTAGGATACAATGAATGGTTGTGATTTGTACAAGTGTCTAGAATCTAATGGTTAGGAATATTCTAGTGGGTCTAGATATTTCTAGGGATATTTCTAGAGACAAGATACTTTATAGATGTAGATTCCTCTAGAATCTCCCTCCCTTTTAGAATGTGGGCTAAGTGTAGCCCATTAGTGTTATTTCTAAGTTGGGCCAACCCATGTGTGGCCCATGAATATTATACCATTGGACCTATGATAAATTGGGCTGTGTCAGTTCGCTGCCAAAATTACAAGTTACCTACAATTAAGATTTTCTATAAGTGATGGATAAAATGACTTAAATGCCCTTATCTTTATTAACTCCTTTAAAATTTAAAAACAAATTATACAAATGTCCTTTGACAATAAATTACTTTAATGCCCCTACACCTTCACTCTCACTCACCGGTTTGATTCCCCTACCACCTTCAGTCTCTGTTAATCACTAGCCTTCCTCTGCAAAAGAATTCAAAAGAACAGAAACATTGTTGCAATACTTTTGGGTTTTTTTTTTCCTTTTTTATTATCTTCTGGGTTTTCCAATGGACTCCTTTTGGCCCTACTGGCTTTCAGTTGATCCTCCATTAATAGAAGCTTTGTTTCCTCTGCTGATTTTTAGGGATTTCATCATTTTTAGTTATGAAGCTGGGAGTATGGTCCAATGACAGCATCTCCGAATCTGTTGTAAGTTGCGAAATTGTTTGGGTTATGCGCATTAAATGCGCATGATCGTCAAGCCGAGATTTTGGACCGTCAGATCTGAAATCTCGATCAAAATTGAATCTCGACCGTTGAATTTCAATGGTCAAGATCAAAATTTCGATCCAACGGCCCATAATGTGTAGCTTGATGATCTGGGCATTACAAGACCCTGTAAGTTGATATGATTCTCTGAATCTGTTGTAAGTTGATATGGTTTCTGAACTTGCTTCTCTACTTAACCTATTTGGTTAACTATTTCCCTCGTTTTATGAGATTCTCTTACTTCAGAATTTCTTTACGGTTTGATTCTTTATGTAAATAGCTGTGGCAGTTCGCTTACTTGTTTTCCTCCTTGTTTGGTTTCTTCGGTTTGGAGTTGTAGTTATGAACAGGCTTTAATTTATTTTATGAGGGTTTGATTCAAAATAATTCAAAAGCTTGGCCTTTATTAAGACTTAGAATTGTACACAGATTCCTCTGCCTAACTTTTTTGAGTTCAATTTTAGTGTTACACAACTAATGTGCAATGTTGTACTGTGAAAGATCAAGATCTCAAGATCTCGATCTTCTGCAGCTGTGCATTAAAAAGTATTATTTAAAAATACAAAAAGTTTTTTTTTTCTTTTTTCACTAAAAATGTCATTTATATTAAAAAGCGAAAAGAAAAATTACAAACATACTATCAAAAGGCCACCCCTCAAACCCGCAACATCAGTTGCCCCAAATACACCCAACCTCATTGGATCCAATTCACATAATCATAGATAACGAATTAAAATCTGAAATGAGAGCGACCAACAGCCTCTAAATCAAGTTCTCTCCTTATCAATGCTATCTAGGGTATATTAACATCAGTTTGCTCTAACCTTCTTATTTTTCCTTGGGCACAACGGAGAGAGCCACCCTCCACTTGATCAGGAAGATAGCTTGAAGGAATAACTACTTCCAAAAGCTGCTGCTCATCCATACTGGAGTCAACGAGAAGAGCCTTCCAAACCATCTGGATTTTGTTGGGCCTCACATAATCCCACTTGATGATCAATTAATGAATCATTATCTACAATCAAATTTTGCTGGGAGTCCACCCTACTTAAAGGAGTTGTAACCAACTTCGAATTCCAAGTGAGATAGAAAGACCAGGAGAGGAGAGCATACCCGAATTTTGCTGGACCAACAGATCATTATTTCCATCCGAATTTTGCTGGACCCTGCATGGTCTCACGTGCTCAACGAACTGATCATTATCTCCATTTAAATTTCGTTGGGTTCCACTTGTTCCAACAGAGCAATCCACGCTACTTGAAAGAGTTGTAACCAACTTCTAATTCAATTCCGAATTTTTCTTGACCAACAAATCATCATCTCCAACCGAATTTTGCTGGGCCCCACATGGTCCCATTTGATGCTCAACCAACTGATCATGATCTCCATTCAAATTTTGATGGGCCCCACTTGTTCCAGCAAGAGAGTCCATGCTACTTGAAGGACTTGTAACCAACTTCGAATTCAATTCCTTATTCAAAATCTTTTGAATTTGAAAAGGATCCGTTCCAAGAGAGAGAGAGAAAGATCAGGGGATGAACTCTTACCTAACTCAACTACCACCTTAAAAAGAACCACTCTATTAGATTTGAGTTTTGAATTCAAATTAGAAATTGAATCAACCAAATCTTCATTGGATGAATCTGTCGAATCCTCCAAACCTGCCTCCTCTAAAGCCACACGGATGGGTTGTTGAAGTGAACTAAGAGTCTACATTTGCATACCTACAATAGGAATCCAATCCACAATAGGAATTTCTGCTGGAACGCTTGAAGGCTGCACTTGCAACTCATCCACCTTTGAAGAGAACTTACAATGAAGACCCAAATGGCCTTCCCGATTACACAGAGAACACCGCTGAATACCATCCTCAAAAATCACTTCTAAAGAAAACTAAAAACTCGAACAATCCCTGTCCCTAGTTCAGACGCTCGATCTGAACCTCATTTGCACAAACAACATCAACCTCCAATTCGATCAAAACTCTAGCATAGTGACCAACAGATCCTTGACGAGTATGTCTATCAAGAGAAACAGGGCGACCCATAGACTTTGCAATCGAAAGAAGCACTTTCTCATGTGCCAATACTCAAGAGGTAAATCAAGGAAACGAACCCAGACCAACTTACCCGCAAGTTGAGGAGAATGGATATTAAAATCCGACAGCCATCGCTGAAGACAAATGTATTGCTTACCTACATTCTAGAATCCTCTACGCCACACCTCAGTCATATCTGCCTCACTATGGAACTGAAAGATGATAAACCATTTCCCCCAATGAATGCAAGATCACCCCCTTAGACAATTTCCAAGCGCCCCTAGCAATCTCTCACAATTCATTCATGGTTGTGATGTGAAAATTTGCTCATCCAATCAAAGAAAATCAGAATTTATTTCGTTGTAATTCGTATTCCTGTTGTGGGATTACAATCCTACAAAACTTTCCCGTCTGTATAGGAGAAGGGTGGGAATCAATCTCAGGTAGCAATGTAGCACCGAGTTCCTCACTACTCATGCATAACAAATTTTCCCACCTACAGTGGAACTAACACCATTAACAATCACTTCAAGAGACTTCAACTACAAGAAGACAGATTCCCTAGGCACCCCGAATTCCCCAGAGGTTCGCTCTCCTCCATCTTTCACATCTCTACTCTCCTAATTGTGGAGTAGATTCCCTTGATTGGGAGTTTGTCAGACCTATTGACTCAAGTCACAACGGGGTTTAGGCTTGATTCAGGTCACACAGGGTTTGATATACAAGGTCTCTCATAAATATTAGAGCTTTTTATATGGCACCCACTATTACTCGGGGGAAATCATTTACTATTATGTTCTAAATTACATCACATTCACTGCCAAAATTACAAGTTACCTACAATTAGGATTTTCTATCAAGTGATGGGTAAAATGACCTAAATGCCCTTATCCTTGTTAATTCCTTTAGAATTTAAAATACAAATTATACAAATGCCCTTTGACAGTAAAATTACTTTAATGCCCCTGCGCCATCACTCTCACTCACCGGCTTGACTCCCCTACCACCGTCCACCGTCAGTCTCTGTTAATCACTAGCCTTCCTCTGCAAAAGAATTCAAAAGAACAGAAACATTGATTGCAATACTTTTGGGTTTTTTCCTACTTTATTATTATTATTATTTTATTTTTTTGGGTTTTCTGATCGACTCCTTTTGGTTCTATTGGCAATTTGGCATTCAGTTGATCTTCCATTAATAGAAGCTTTGTTTCCTCTGCAGATTTTTAGAGATTTTGCCATTTTTGGTTATGAAGCTGGGAGTATGGTCCAATGGCAGCAGCTCTGAATCTGTTGTAAGTTGCGAAATTGCTTGGGTCATGCACATTTGTCAAACCGAGATTTTGGACCGCCAGATGTGAAACTTCGATTGAAATTGAATTTCAATGGTTGAGATCGAAATTTCGATCAACGGCCCATAATGTGTGGCTTGATAATCCTGCGCATTACAAGACCATATAAGTTGACATGATTCTATCTATTGTAAGTTGATATGGTTTCTAAACTTGCTTCTTTACTTGACCTATTTGGTTAACTCTTTCTCTCGTTTCCTGAGATTCTCTTATTTTAGAATTTCTTTACAGTTTGATTCTTTATGTACCTGTGAATTTTCTCGAAGTAGCTGTGGCAGTTCACTTACTTGTTTTCCTCCTTTTGGTTTCTTCTGGTTTGGAGTTGTAGTTATGAACAGGCTTTAATTTATTTTAAGAGGGTTTGATTCAAAAGAATTCAAAAGCTTGGCCTTTATTAAGACTTAGAATTGTACACAGATTCTTCTGCCTAACTTTTTCGAGCTTGATTTTAGTGTTGCGCAACTAATGTGCAATACTGTATTGTAAACAATCAAGATCTCGATCTTCGCTGCAGGTGCTGTGCATTAATTAAACATCTCCCCAGCAAAGTCTAACTTTTTCTTGTTTTTTTTAGTTTTGCTTGAGATTTACCCATCAATTCATCTGCTGAGACAATATTTCCACTTTCTCATGGTTCTTGAACACTGTCAAGAAATTCATCTGCTGAGACAAGAGCTTTCAACCTCAAACACCCTCGTTATCTTATTTTGATTGGACTACAATTCCTAATAAAATTTTAATCATTGCCATTTTGGTACGACCCTTGGCTCTACAACACCTTAACTGTAGTAGACAAGTATTCATTATATAATGTTTGGTCACATAACACCACTATTGTCCAAATGTCACAATACATCTCAGTAAAAAATGAGTATATCTCAAACTTTAATCTTTCAAACTTCTTTATCTTCAATATTAATCATAGTCTTTCTTATGATAAATGGCTCTCACGTATTTTTACAAATGGTGAATTTTTTGCTAAACTGGCAGGAAAAACACTAATGAAATATAAAAACTCTACATTGCCAAATGAGTTCTAGCAATGGTGGAAAATGTTCTTAAATTTGCCGCTTCACCCTAAACTCAAATCTTTATTTTGACGTCTTTTGAATGTAGGGTTACCAATTAGATCTGTATTATCTCTGGACGGAGATGCACGGTTTTTGTTAACTATGCGGAGATAAGATAGAGATTCTCTGGCATGTTTCATCTCTTGCGAATGAACCAAGATAATCTGGGCAGCAAGACCACTTGGGTTGAGGATGGAACATCTAGAATCCATCTTGCACCTATGCAATGGTTTCCTAGTTGATTTCCAACTAGACAAGCAAAAACTCCAGTGGTTCTTCTCTGTCTTTGTGACTACATGTTATTTTATATGGGTAGAAAGAAATAATGTAATCATGAACAAACTTAAAACGAACTCCTATAAAATTATAACAAATATTACCGGGTGGATTAGGGAGATGAATCTAAAACCATTCATGAACAAAAATCCAAATCCTACAATGCATGACCCTTACCTTGGTATGTACCGAAACCAAATTTCTTCGTTACGGTTCCGGTTTTAGGTACTCATACCGTCGGTATGTACCAAAACTGTACCGAACTAAATTAAGAGATATAACTGTTATTTTATAATGAAAACACTTCACATTTACCCTATCTATAATTCTTTATTTCAGTTTTTCGTTTCAGCCTTCACTCCTCTTCTTAGATTTAGTTGCTTTGTCTTTGTTAATATCAAATTCTATCAATTGTTTGGTCGCAATTTCATTAGGATCTTAATGAACTAATAACAAAAGTGGCATAGGTTTGTTTGTACCAAAAGTGTACCACATTAAATGCCATGTTTAAACCGTTTTCCTACGAATTTAGTACCGAAACCATACCAAACTGCTTTTACAAATACCGAAACCGTGTCATACCATAAAACTTGGTACGGTATGGTTTTAGTTTTCGATATTCAAAGTTGGTACCGTACCAATTGACACCCTTACTAGAAACTGTTTTTTGGTGGTTTTCAAATCGGTCATATGTTTCCATCACACTTTTTCACCATATGTTTATAATAAGATCCACTTCTAAGTAATGACAAGGTGGACCAAAGGTGTAACCTATTCCTAATCATACATGATAGAAAAATATTAGGAGAACATTATCCTCTACCTTCTTGAGTGGAGGATCCCAACTCGCCAAAAATATATGATAAATCACAACAAATTTTTCCTTGCACAGTCATACACATGCAATTCCTCATACATGTCACGTGAATGTCTCTTAGTTTTAATATTTTCCAATTTATTCCTAGAAATTCATTATCCATGAGACAAGTGTAAATTTGCCATGATAGTTTAGTCACATATTATGTATTCATAGGTAAAGTCATTTTTCTTCTTATAAATGTAAGCTTCTTTATATATAACATCATACTACTGTAAAATTATCACAGAAATACGAAATTTTCCTTTACATGATATAATTGATTTGGTTGGGAAATAGTGGTTACAATATTAGGTTGACAAAGGGAATTGATGAGATATGGGAGGAAACCAATGAATTTTATAGATTTAAGTGAAGGGTTTGAATTCAAGATTGAGCCATTTTTTAATAATTTATTTAGTTATTGCCATCATGAGGTTGAATATGGTTACGGTTATCAGCACATCAGTTAGCTAGAGGAACTTGAATGGGTGATTGATCACTTTTGTGGCAACAACATTGCTGGCTAAGTCAAAAAAATTCAATTTGCAAAGTCTATGAGCTAACAGGAATTCCAGCAAGTTTGGGAGGCTCAATTGTAGTCCTTTTTCTCTGGTGCGCAAAATCTTGATAGACACATGTAGAAGGTTTTGTAATCATAATGTTCATGTCCCTAACTCACCCCACATACATTCCAATCCGGATCATCACCCGTCTGTGCTCCCTGACGGTTTTTCCACCACAAAAATGGTGGGGCCCACCTCCGAAAAATATTTTAAAAAAAAAAAAAAACACTTCCATCACCATCCCTGGGCCCCCTATTTTTTGTGGTGGTAAGCCGTCGGGGGAGCACAGAGTGCTCCCCAACGGGGTCGCTAATCTAGATTCCATACATTCTTTGTTTTGTAATTGGGGGATCCAAATCCATTTTAATAAAAAATTGGGGTGAGAACCTCCTAATGTCAGTTGGATCTCCATTAAATGTATTGATTCCATTCGTAATGAAATTGGTGGCATGGGTGTTTTGGGATACAACTATAAAGATGTAATACCCCTAAATTTTTATTAAGGGTATTTTTGTCATTTATCTTATATTAGAGTCCTAACTATATTATATAGTAATATTTTATGTTTTATATAATATAATATGATCTAAATTATTATTAGCATTATTATTGCTAATTTCTAAGAAAATTTATGAATTAAATTTAAAAAAGAAAGATGAATTAAAAAAAATGAATAAAGTAATTTACTGTTATACTTACACTTAGTTAAATATATTAAGTTAATAATTAGAAAATCTCTTAAGTAATTATAATATATTAGTATAATGAATTTAATAAATCATATTAATTTTCTTAATTGAAAACTTCATCTAAGAAGAGAAAGAAAAATAGAAAGAAAAAAAAAACCCTTAATTCGTTATTATCAAAATAATAAAAATATAAGAAAGTTGAATACTTATTATGAAATTAACATCATTAATATAAAATTAACATCATTAATATACTTTTTTTTGGTTTGCCAACCCCGGTTTCCAAGGCTTTGCCCTAACTAATCCAGTGTTCAACCCGGGTCGCACACTTGGCTGTGGTGGGTGAGTCTCCCAACGAGGATTTGTTTCGATACCAGAACCTTGCTTAAGCGGAACAAGTTGCTTATCACTTGGACCAACCCCCGTTGGTATCATTAATATACTTTAATATATACATTAGCATTACTAAAAACTTAAAATTAATATTGTTTCATTTATTATTGAATTTGTTATATCTCATTTTTTTTAGTATAAATAGATATGAGACTTGATCTTACGGGAGGGAGAGATCTTCAAAATGAGAGAGTGTGTGAGAGAGGGCTCATTAAAATCAATAGAAAATTTAAAATTTCTTTTAATTTTAAACTAAATTTATTTCACTATAATCGTTCGTCCTAGTCCGTGCTCAAAACATTCAATATTGTGATCTTGAATCCATAGTGAAGGCAAGTGAGAAATTTTCATGTATATCTACTTATTTGATCCATTGTGTATTTGATCTGTATTGCAAGTAAGAATCCTTCATGTATATCTACTTGTTTGAACCATTGTATATTTGATCTATATTGCAAGTGAGAATCCTTCATATATATTACTTGTTTGAACAATTGTGTATTTGATCTTGCTAAGTTTTTTGAAACTTATCCAATATTTTTCTCAAGATGGTGAATATGTAGGGCATGATCTTGAGAAATTGGATCGTGAGACAGAGGAAGCTATTTTGCTGATAAACATCCCTCATATATTATTTGTTAATGATGTAAAATATGTTTTTATTTATTTTTTAATAATTATATATTAGTGATGAAATGTTTTATTTGATAAATGTAATAATCGAACCATTTATTTTGGAAGTTCTATAATAATTAAAATGTTTCAGTTTATTACAATAAACGTCCGCTTAAATATTCTAAATTCTTTGAGTTAATGTTATAAAATTCTATCACAATTAGTTCGCTACCTAAGGGAAATTGATTCTTGAACTAATTATCAACATTATTTCCCATATTGGAAATCGGGGCGTTATAAAAGGGGAAGTCATCTTTACTTCGGCAGGAGCCTTCCCAAAAAATCGCATTCTCTTAATGGAGTTATCGACTGTCCAATTAGGCTTACAACATGCTATCCACATGGGTATTCAGTGCGTTCAGATCAGATTTGATTCCAAGAAGCAATCTTGATGATTCATGGAACTCATCGTTTGCCTTGGTTTGTTGCAGAACTTATTCATGAGATCGCTTCTTTGCAGCGGCGGTTCACAGAGCTCGTGTTCATGCATTATGTTAGGGAGTTAAACTGTTGTGCTGATTTTTTGGCTAGCCTTCTTCTTGAGGCGTCGTTGATTCATTTTGATCTTGGGAATCCCTTCGGCCCTCACGGATATTGTTCGTAATGACCCATCCAGACACTTGCTAATTAAGTGTCTAGATGGGTTTGTTAAACTATCCAACCTCCACCATCCAAGACCTATGGTTCTCCAAACAACCCACTGGTTACCATTCTTAGAATAAGACTTAGCAATTGAAAGGAATTTTACTTACAAAGAGAGTAGTATCTCTATATCTAGGACTAGCACAAGCTTATCTAGGTTCATGGATTCAACTATTGTAGATATGATATGATGAAGTCTTCCTTGCTAGATATATATTTATTGTTGTTTAATTCATTTTTCTTGATTTCATAATATTTTTTCTTTTGGTGGCAGACTAGGTTATTTTATTGACGTAATGCTTCAAGAAAAATAACTAAAGAATTAATAAGTTTCTTAATAGTTTTTTTTTTCGGTGAAAAGGTGCTTTGTATTAAACTAGGAATAGAAAATAAAGATTACATGCGTTAGTAACGGTTTCCATTGGCATCCTGGTGAACAAGTCGGGCCAGATCCGGAGGAAGGTTACATAGACATAAGTGGGTTTCTCCAGGGAAGTTCGAGAAACGAGCTAAAAAATCTGCACAAAAATTAGATTCCCTAACATGATGTGTGAAAACACAGTGATGTAGCCTATGCTTGATGTCCAAAATATCATCCACAATACCTCTTGCTGCCCATGGGATTTGTAAGCCTCCAATTAGGATTTGAACTGCAAGTTGAGAGTCGGATTGCACTTGTACTTGAGTATGACCATAATGTGTAGCTCTTTGTAGACCACAAAGTATTGCTTTTAGCTCCATATGAAGCACATTTTTGTCATTGCTACAACCCGCTAAAGCAAAGACTACATGGCCTTCCGAGTTTCTTCCAATTGTGCCATAGCCACCATGATTGCCCCGAACTGATCCATCGCAGTTAATAACAATCCAAGGATCAGGTGGTCTGGTCCATTTGTGCATTGAGAATTTGGCTCGTCGGAAGTTAGGACGAATGTGCCACCGGTTGAAAAAGTCACGGCTATGATTAGTATCCTCCGCATAATCGGTTGAGTTCAAAAATCTATGCCTTGTATCAGAGATGATCCGGGCAACTAAGGTAGGAGCTTAAATGTTATCGCCTCTAAATATCTTGTAATTCCGGGCTTGCCAAATGCGGTAGATGGTCGCATTAAAACTGAAATACTTAATTTTGCAAATAAAAGATGACCCTGGTAAGTGTGATTGTACCCAGTGAAGTTCCTCCATCCATGTTGAGCATATTTGTCTTTGATATCCGTTTCTTACAAGAATATTCTTCCATATAAATTGAGTGAATGAGCATTTAAATAGCAAGTGATCTAAAGTTTCGGATTCTCTACCACATAGACAGCAATTAAGATCCACTTGTATCCCCCATGAGGCAATCACATCTTTTGTATTTAACCGCTGTTTACAAGCCAGCCAAGAGATGAAAGAAAAGCGAGGCTGTCCACCAGAGTGCCACACCACCTTGGCCCAAGTTGTTGTTGGGCTCCTTTGTCTTATACAGTCCCATGCAGATTTCATATTGAATAGGCCATTAGCTAGCGGTTTCCAGATGAGAGTATCACTTGGTAATCTGTGGTGAAATCGAAGGACTTTTATCTCATCCCAACGCCTCAAAACTTCAGCATCACTGAGATTTTGTTTCCATGTTCCTTCACTACTACAGATAGTTGTAACCTTATCACTAAGCTTTCTACCCATCGCCTCAACCAATAGGATTTTTTCATGTTGAATGGGATTGCCATTGATCCATGGATCTGTCCATAGGTATGTCTCATTCCCACCTTTCAATTGAATCTGCACATTTGGAATGAGTAAGTCACGTACCTTTAGTATACATCGAAGTGTATATGAACAATGGCTCGGTTGGGGTATACTCCACAAAGCGCTTTTCAAGAACCATCTATGGTTGATGAAGATTGGCCAACATCTCTTTTTGTTAGTTGCCAAGTTTCTTAATAGTTGATCTAAATAAATTTACTTCTTACACACCTTAAAAAACCATAGAGGCTTAAGCAATATCAGTGCCACTATAAGCTTTTTAGATTTGGAGCAAGATGCCATTGGCCGGTGATTGTACCAAAAAAACAAGAAGTGAATGCCTAATGATGAACTGGCAATCTACAACACTTTTAAGATGAGCAAGCTTGGAGAGGTTGTAGTCACTAGAGAGTTAGTAGTCACTTTTAATGACAACAGCTCAAAGAGAAGAAGCTTTTTTAAAATTTTAGACTGAATCCTCTACAATGTGGTCACTTGAGTGCTAAATTGTTTATAATATAATTTAAATGGATGAAACAAGAATTTTCCAAAAAAACAAAGAAAAAAAATTAAGAAATTGATATGCAATTTAAAAAATTTCAATACTATTTTAGGAGCTATAGGATTTGTTTGTAAAATAAAAGTAATCGCAAGCGCACGATATTGTATACTAACGGGTCGATTTCAGGGAAATATATATACCACTTTAAAATAACCTCTCAATGGTAAAACGAAAGTGTAATGATTCAAAATTTTTAACTAATCAATTAAATTAAATGAGCGGTCTTAACACATTCATCTAATACGATTAAATTGAGACTAAAAATAAAACAGACATAACATAACCATTCATCATCTAATAAAAAAATAAAAACATTTGAATAAAAAGCAGGAATAGAATATGCAAACAATAAATAAAAGGGAAGATTCGAATGTTAGCTCTAGATCGACGGAAGGGGAGTACAACTAAGATGACTTTGATTGTAGACCATTTGTCATAGCTTACTGTCCATTGATCTGGGGAACAGATATTAAAGAAAAAGAAATTGCATAAAGTAAATAACAAAACAATAGATGGAAAAAGGAAACTTTAACCAAAGAGAGGCATGACTGTAGACATCTTTGATCAAGGACCCAAGGGGAAAGGAAAAAAATAAATAAATACTAAAAAGTAAATCCTAAGTTAAGAATGTAGAAGGGTAGACAGAAGTGGGAATGGGGGGGGGGGAGAGAAAATTACTGATGAAAGCTATTTACTTGAAACTTGAAGTTTGAACTTGAAATTGAAATTGCATTGATTAAAAGAAAGAAAATACACTTGCATAACTATATAATTTGAATATTCATTGCATTACATAGAAAAATTGAACCTAAACATTCAATCTAGAAATGAGATAACTCCACAAAGCAATTAAAGAACTAGAGAAAACCTAAACAAGCTAAAGAGAATAGAAAGTAGTAAAATCCTAGGTCTAAAAGGGGAGGATATATTTATAGGAGATGGTGAATTGGGATAGAAATAAGGAAAAAAATAATAATAAATAAGAATAATAATTATAAAAAATTAAATCAAATAATACAAAAGCAGAAAACTTGGAGATAGAAAGAATAAAGAAATAATAATAATAATAATAATAATAATAATAATAATAATAATAATAATAATAATAATAATAATAATAATGATAATGATAATAATAATAATAATAACGTTTGGAATGGAGAGACAGAGAGAATACGTGAAGAAAAAGAGAAAAATTAAAAAATAAATAAATATATTTTGAGGTAGATGCGGAGAAGAAAGTGGAGAGAAGGAAAGAAAAAAAAATATAGTCATATATATATATATATATATATATATATATATATATTTTATATTAACAAAAGAAAATGAGTTTATTAAGGAAATAATTAAATAAAAGAAATAGAAAGTGGGGAGGGAAAGAAAAATAATTATGAAAAACAATAAAATCTAATAAAATAAAATCTTCTAGAAAATTCTAATATTTGATTACTAGTGGGTCCGTAAAATTTTCAATTACAATATAAGTAAAATAAAATAAAAATACTAACTAATCTCAGCCATAGATCAAAATTGACTTTTTTATTTCTAAGATATTTTGGAGTTGGCCCATAATCATATCCCTAGTCCATCATGTTCCAAATCAGACCTTTTTTGCACTTGAGAATTTGAATAGACCTCTTGACGTGTAAAATCGCATGTTTTATACCCAAAACTCCAAATATTTGCTCAAATCCTGAAAAATTTTAAAATTTACAAAAACAACATAACACCCAAGGTAATTCTACTCTAAATGTATAAAATGCATGCTTTATGCCCTAAGATTTCACACAAAAATGTGCTCATCAAGATAATTCAGTTTTGGTATTTTTAATCCAAATCCAATGTTGACAAAGAGCAGAATTTTCATTTACACCCCTAAGTTTTTGTAGAAATTGAAAAAAAAAATCATCAATTTGAATTTTTTTGCAAATCTCCTATTTTTCAAGGCGTTACATGAAACTCCAACAAAACTAATCCTTCTGGGGTTGAAGGGTTGATGTCCAAAAGGAAGAAGAGGGAGTAGGAGATGACCACTGCAAGGATTACATTTGCATAATATTGTAGAGATGACTTTTGCAAACTTGAAGTTCCAGGCAAGATATGGTGTACCATTGAACTCTAGCTAGTTGATCATTATTTTCATTTGGTTAACTGACAAAGAATACTAAAAGTTTTATTGTAAATTGTGGAAAATTATTTGTTGAATATTCTCTTACAATGTTTTACAACAAGGATTTTTTTAAGGTAAAATAAGGCTTTTTTTTTTTTTTCCCCTTTTCTTTGTTAATCAAAATGAAGAAAATTAAAAATTGTTTGATAAACATCAAGCATAGACTACTGAATGAAAAATGATTTACCCTACAAATGTCTATTTTGTATATTTAAGAACGAACTGGCCTAAATTATCGAACTATTCTCAGATAGTAATTTGAGAGCACCTTGTGACTATATCATTATCTGAAGAAAATCATTGCGATGAACATTCTTCAAGTATTGATCGATGACTCAGACATAAAAAATAGCATTATAACTTCTTATATTAAATCCCTTGCTTGTAAAGATGTAGAATCTTGATTTCTTATTCCAGGTAAGACTCCTTTATAATTAGCTTTTATTTCGAGAATGATGACTTGCCATAACACCAAATCAAACCCTTGAAGAGCCACGTAACAAGCAAGAGTCCTTTATATTAGCTTAATGCTCCAACATAATTATCACCAGTAAATTAACATTGGAGTACAGCATCAACAAAGCTCATGGATATAAAGAAACCAAAAACTGATATACTAGAAGTGACATATATAGCTAACAAGGATAGAACATCTAGAACCCAGGAAAGAAATCAATGAAGCCCTTCAATATTGGTTGGGAACCCATCTTGTAAACTAGCTTCATTAGTCATTCTTGTTCATCAGTTCCTAGCTGGGCGACATGCTGTCTCTGCAGGTCCAGCTTGTCTGGCTAACTGAAACATCACAAGAAAAGTATATAAAAAAAGAGGTCAGATACTCATTTTTCTAGTGTGTTTGTTCTTGTTTTTCCACTTCTACCGAAAGAGAAAAAAAGAGAAAATAATGCAGTATCTAGATACCTGAAAATAATGCTCAAGCTTCTTTCTCAAAGCTGCATATTCTTTCTTCACTTGTTGGAATGACATCATGCATCTGAAAGCAATAGAATTGGATATTTTGGATAATCAATTTTAATCACATTTTTGCCAAAAGATAATGGTTTAATCAATACAAGAATAATGTAGCAGTCTATGTAGTAAATGCAAATCTTCGGTTACAACGAAGCATCCAAAGAACAGATGAAAAGAATAGAACAATATTAGAATATATAAGAATACTTATAACTCACCCCTCAGCATTGCCTGTCCTGCAATATTCTTTGAATTGTGTGCTCTCATTTTTCACTCTTGAAGCTCCAATGCTACAAGAAACATTACCATGCGGTTTAATTTTAATGCCTTCCTAATAAATAACAAGCAGAAACACCATACAGCAAACATTGAAGCTCCAAAATGTTCAATGAACTGGATTAGTCAGTAGTGGTAAATTTCAGCTGCTTGGGTCTTTGAATCTCAAAAACTTAACTATTTTTAATTGATCTTCATATGAGAGAGAGAATCTTGAAAACAAACATTGTAGGTAAAGCCATGAGAGAATATGAGAGTGGTGACATCAAGTATCTTTTCTTGCCCAGTAACCTCATTATTCTCATAGCCCACAGCATTGATTCCTCTGTCAAACAGTGAAATATGAAAACAGCCTTATTTCCATGTTTCCCCAGTTCTCATCCAACCATGATCCATTTCCATGATTGCTGTCGACATCGGTGTCACAAGAATAAATTCTGGTCGAAGTTATGTTGCAAAAGAATATGGTCTTTTATCTCTTCCTTACCAGTCTGTGCATCAAATTTGATATCTTGAACAAAGCAATTCTATATGACATGAAAAAAATAATTATCAACTCTATATAATTATAGGACTAGGATATGAGTCCAGATTCTCTACTCATGATACACTATGATTATGATTAGGATTCATTTGTTGCGTAAATTGTGATTTCACATCATACGTGACCCCGCTTGTGTTTTTCAAATGACTAGCTTTTAAAGACGAGTTCTGTGTATATACCTTGAGCAGCTACCCTTGAACTGGTGCATGTAGTTGTCCAACCTATTGAAATCGAGAGGATTACATTCCCTGCATAGAACATTCAGATCTTAAATTAATTAGCTTAGCACAGGAAACTAATTTAGACGCAGTACTCATATTAAGTTTGAACTAATTAAATTGACTTACAATGCTTGCTCTATGTTAACTATCAACCTGGCAGAATCTCTGAAGAACAATGTGACAACTTCTTCAACGAAATTAGGGTTATCATTGTCCTCTAATTCCTCCAGTTGAACAAATTGTTCATCAAGGTACCCCTAAAACAATCCATTTAGAATTAGAATTTGACCAAGATAGCTACCTTAAAAAGGTATAGCCCATGGCTGATAAACATAAGGACAACAAATGGGAATCTCATTAAGTGGATCTTTAAATATAAGCAACTGGAGAAGGAAATTAAGTGAATTGCAACCTGATCGAAGAGAGATTGCTTCACAGAAGTAAGTTGACGCCTGAGCTGATTCCTTTCCATTGAAGAAAAATTAATGGAGGAAGTAGTGAAGAAATGTTGAGTTGGGGTCAATGGGGTCTTGGGGGTTTATCAAAACTTATGAAGAATGAAAAAGGTATAAAATGGAAGAGAACTGGGCTTCAAGCTTTATAGGTTGGAGTGAAGCAGGTAATGAAACACACCACACCAACCTTTATCCTGGAAGGGGGTATATATAGTGAAGGAGCAAGAGGAGAGAAGGAGATGTGTGCATGTATGGACCCATGGTTTGTGAATACGAAAACAGAAAAAAAGATCTGGTGATCAAGAGATGTATCCATCCACACTCTAAACAGTGGGCGTCAGAACTAAGGAAGGGAAGAAATCAGATATTTTGTGTGAATTTTAAGGAACGTATATAAATGCTGAAATTATGTCTGAAGATTCTCTATTGATGGTGTCTTTTTCTTTCCAAAAATGAAAACGTTATAGTTATACAGGTAGAGTAGATGATGGCTTTCTAGCGTTTTGTCTACGTAAGTGCTATATATATATACTTGAACTTAACTCCTTCCAATGCTCATGTAAAATCCTCGAAGAAGCCTCCATGGTTTCATCTCCCTCATCAGCCTAGATTTTCACTAGATAACGATTGGAAACAAGAATACTACATTCATATTCGAATAGTGTGTTAGATAGATTCCAAATCTTCTAGATAATTGTGAACGCAATTTCACAAATGGGTTCCCATTACCCATTTACATCTCTAGGGAACACTTCAATTAAAACGGATTCCAAAGGCCCCTTTGATGACCCACTCAAGGCTCAAGGGTTTGAAAAAAATACCATGCAAGGATCAGGCAGTGTACTCTGTTTAATTTTTGCTTTGAGAAACAGCAATAATAATTTGTTGTTATGTCAAAACCATTTCTTAAAGCAGAAATTTTATAAATTTTAATTTACTTTTCAAAAATCACCTCAAACAGTCATCGGTGGAATTTCTGATGCAAGAAACACTATAAAATGTTTCTCCAAACCCCCCCCCCCCCCCCAACTTGAGAAAGCACGAGATATAAACACATCGGATTCAGTTCAGATGGTAACATTATCACACTCGTAACCAATTCCATTTAGATGAATTAAGATAGTATCTTATAGGATTTTGGACCGATTTGAATGGTAAATGCCTTTCATAGAAATTCTCTTAGTAGATATGGATGTGGATTGGATACGTGGGAACCTTTTACAATAAGTTGGGATTCTAAGCTTCAACAATTACAGACACGTTCGATACCCCTGAAAAATAATTTCTAGTGTTTATAAACTTGGAGAAACAAAAAACCCGATTGAAGAGCATTTGATAAAACTGTTTTCTTTCAAGTGATTTTGAAGCACAGATTGAAAATTATAAACACTACTGTAAGAAACAATTATGATGACACAAAAAATATTTGTTGCACCTGTTTCTTGAAGGAAAAGTTGGGTATAGACGAAATTTAAAATTAGACAGCTAAATGGAAAGTGCTCATACAATTTTACGTTTGACATAGAAATTCTGCTAAAACTTAATTATACTGTTTCGCTTCCAAAGCAGGTTTTATCAAACACCTACAAAAGTGGTTTTGCTTATAAAAACACTTCAAATTTTTTTTGCTAATTCCTTTTCTTTGTTTTTTTATCATATAATTACGTTATTCTTTTTTCTTTTTGTACAAGTAATTATGTTATTCAATCTCCCAAAATTATAAAATAAGAACTTAAAAAGGAATCAAATTTGCATGGGCGATGAAAGGACCTAAATTTTCTGACAAAACTTTGTTTTAAAAGCTTCAGATAGATTCAGTGCATTGAACAATTAGCTAAAAGTAGTGTTATTATTCACGACAATGAAAATTCTATGGAAAGCCTTTACGAGATGGCAATTATTATTAGTAAACTACCATGGACATCATCTTTTATACTAGGAGTTTTTTATGGGAATACTGATTTCGCCTCTTCTGTAGCATGGCAATCTGAGAGCACCTTGGAATCAATAATTTGATTAAGAAAGTCTTTACGACATTAGAGCACCAACGTTCTTACCAAATCCCTATTCTCTGTTATTTTATTACTAGAAATGTCAAAAGCATTTATTCTATCGCATGGTCAAATGGCATGTCCATTTCATGAGTTAAATTAGATGATTGATCTAGATAAACAACTGAATGAATTGATTTATGAAGTCTAATTCCAACCGGATATCCTTCTTGGATCCTACAGTCTTGAAACCATCAGAATTAGATCATTTAATTTCGTGTGTAAAAGAGAGTGATAAAGACATGTTATGCTAGTGCAACCTCACCAGGCTCAGATTATCTTTCTCAATTGAATTAGTTTCTGCAATCCTGTGTTAATTCCTTCTCCAGACCCTTTGAATTTCGTTTTCAAGTGGGCCTGACATTTATTTTTCTCTTGTGGAACCCACATGCCACCAATGTTTTCTTTCAATTGAATCAAGTGGACTTAGAATAGAATATAAAACATCAAAAGAACTAACCAAAATAGAAGCTTACTTGCCCACCATGAAAATTTTAAAAAGCTTAGGATGAAGAAGCAGAGTGAGAAGCATAGCATTGGCCTAGATATGCTTTTAATGTGATTTTCGTATTTGGATAAGAATAATTTTCTCCCAAAAATCAGGTTCCTGCATAATTACTTGTTTAACTCTGTCAACAGTAAATTAAACCTCTTCTTTAAGAAATATAGTTAAATGTGCAGCATGATCATGGATTGAATTTGCACAAGTTCCTGAGCCAGAGAACCTCCACTTAGCTGATCAGAAAGGTAAATCATCCAACATTTCTGGCATCTTTAATGAAAAGAAAACATCTAGTTCAAGCAGAATCTCTTATTTTCCTTTACAAGGGAGTGGCCAATGTACCACTCAGGTCTATGGACTTGTTGATTAGGCTAAACTCAAGCAGGGGGCCAACTTCTGGAGTAAAAGTAGAGCCTGAAAAGTTATCACTACAAAGTTTGTTTTATGAAAAAGAGAGAACTGGATATGTAGGGCCGCCCTGTTTCCTCACAGAACAACCAAATGAAACCATAAACACACTTAAGAACTTGAAAGTCATGGCTGGCCTACCCTTTTAGTAGCAGTGAAATGAGGAAAAAATCATTTTAACAAGTAGCTTGAGGAAGACATGAAAACTGAGATGATTCAAGTATAATTTAAGACATCAACATATTTTGGAACTATGCCTATGGTTAGTATGTTGTTGATCATTTATTATAAAACAATAATTCATTACTAGAAAATGGAATAGAATAATCTACATGAAAGTTCTCCTTTCAAACACATGGGAACCTCATTGAAGTGATAGATGTGATTTTGGGAGTGGAGAATAATCACCGGGAATAAGATGAAGAATCCAAAAATGACCAAAAGAGGCAAACAGAGACAAATCCTCACAATGATTGAAATGAGAGGTTTAGCTCCAAATGGGGATGCAGTGGTAGGCCTTTATGTCCCAATGCCTGAACAAGAAGTTGAAGAGGGCACTCTGTTTATTCCACTGCCCCCACCGGGGACAGAAGCGAGTTGTTGATACAATAAAGTTAGAATTATGGAGAGATTGTTACCTTTTATATCCCGTCCAGTTCTCCCCTGGTTTTTCATAGATGAGAGGTCACAGTCACATCTTTACTCATCTGTTAAAAGGAAACAAAAGCAGTGGTGGAAAGAGAGGGATCAGAATATGAATTGGTGTTTTTTTTTTTTTTTTTTTTTGAGTAGACTATAATTCTAATTCTATCTTTCAATCACTATCATTCATAGTGATAAGAATCCCAACACTGGAAATGATAACCCCAAATAATACACTAATTTGTAGGTTCAGATTTATTCCTTTGGGGTAGGAGATGCGCGCCCCCGCCTTCCCTTTCACTGAATGCCCAAAGCAGGGAAGTTTTTGGTATTGTTTAGATGCTTACAATACAACGTTTCAAATGTTTCTATTGAATTAGATCAAACAAACCATAATTACAACTCCAACAACACTTCTAAGTGCAATCTTCTAGAGATAATTAAATACAGACAATAAACAACTGTTGGGGGCAGAAGGGACTTGTGGCATATTCACCTATCACATAGATGCAATGCCATTTGTCGTTTCCCGAGAGTGGGGAAATAATGATAGTATAGTTGCTAAAGATTATGTGATTCTGATGTCCATTTGATAGGACTTGAGAATGGCAGTGCAGTGACTTCCTCGAATAGAAAGTATTAAATGCTTTCTCTACGGTGGATATCTCCAAACCACCCTGTCCCATCTCTGGTCTGCAGACCAGTAAAACTTTTGCCTTATTAGTTTGTATTTCTTATGAAGTCAATTAAAATAAAATTTTCACTTAGGACTGAAAGAATGGCACAAGCTAGACGACTAAACTAAACACTTCAGCATGCAGCATAGGCATCAAACATTTTGAAAGGCTGTTCTTCTGATCTTTGGCATGCTACAAGATAAATTAGCTTAATAGCAATCATGAGCGAACCTGAGTTTTGAACTACAGAAAAGTCACAAAATGAGCTTACATCAACTACTGTTGGGAGAAAAGCTACTAGAATCAATGAACAAAGAAGAATATAAGGATAAAACAGAACTGTCTAGAAGAAGAGGTTGAGATTGCTCATCAAAGAATTAGCTACTCTGGGACCTTTAAAATGATCCTTCTCAAAAGGCATTACTAATAATGTGTTTTGGGCAGAAAATTTAAGCCTTCTGGATATCTATAGGATCATCCAAAAACTAACTATAAGTTCACTTTCTAACTGACCTTTCACAGAAATTCTTCCTGCAGCATCTATTCTTCTCATCTCCGTAAAAATCCCATTGCTTGATAGACATCATTGAGAGTAGCATCTGCTATGACGGCTGCTTTTGTGGCTCCCTCTGTCAAAACTCCATCCAGATAAGTAGAGTCAGACATGATCTCCTCATAGCGAACCTGCAAAAGTTTAACAGGAGAAAACAGAATGATTTCCAAGCAACAACAACAACAAAATCTTCTATCTATCCATGCATAGGAGTCCAGAAGACCAATTCCTCATGTGAATCCAAATGATTGATGTCCTAGAGAATTAACAGATTTTTAAGCTTACGTATGATAAAAACGGGATTGAAAATTTAGATAACTTGATCTACATGAAGATTCTGGTGACCAAACCATTGGCTACCAAGGCACAAACCAGCTGAGTCACATTACTTTCATGTGGCTCTCTTCATTAAAAAGCAGTCAACTATTTTCTAGGTAAGCTAGCCGATCTGAATTTGGAAATGAACCTGTTGATTCTCAATAAGCTTCAATGAAACTTTTCTAACTTCAGTTACAAACAGTACCCATTTTACGTTGTACAGTTATCCCCCAAAAGTATGATTTACTTTATACATAAATTAACTTGGTTCCTTCTTCCAGGGGGCAAAGTTCAAATGTTTAACCTCATGAAAATGCTTTTACATTATTAGATGTTCTGATCAGGGGAATCTGTGAATGAGATCAACCCACTATTTTTTGAAGGAATTAGTCCAGTTTAAAAAGGTTAATGGAGATACAGAAAAATAGCAAGGAACCTTCTCTATCTCTTGGAGCATGGTATAAATTTCTGTTGAAGCCGCCGAACTTTCAACTGAAATTTCAGGTTTTAAAAAGAACGAGACAAAAGTTGGGTGGAATAAAAAAAAAAGTACCAGGTTTGGACCGACGAAATGGGCTTCAACAACTTCCACCAGATTTCACCCTTTGAGTTTCGACCTTCAAACCTTTTTTTTTTGGTTGGTTTTTTGTGATTTCAACCTCTTTTTCACCCTAAATCAGTAACTCCTTTGCTTTCAACTGCACCATTTGCTCCTCCTTTGGGGTCTTAAAAGATTCTTGCAAGGTCTGTTCCAAACTTCCCATTTTGTTATTTTTACTTTGTCTTGAATAGTCTTGATTTTTGCTTTGTTGATAGCGTGAACGGGTCTCATATGGAGTATTTTCCATTATGACACATTTCCTTAGGATGAGATATCTACATTATGTCGATGATCCCACCTATAGAAACACAGTCAATCAGTTCTTGGACAACTTTAGGGATAACACGTCAAGGGAAGCTTTCATCCAATATTCCTAGTACTTTTATAGATAGGGGATGGGTCCACTGATTTGGAGAGACACTCAACTTGGAACAAAAACCTGTGACTTTGTTTTTGGTTATTGTATTTTGTTATATATGTAATTTTCTATCAAATAAAAGACTAATTAACTTAAGACTCTATCTAAGGAAGTTCCCTTGAAAAAAAAACAAAAACTCTCTAAGACATTCAACCACCAATTACTTAAAAGACAACTTCTAATTAAGAGTAAACTCCTAAAAGATAAGAACCCCACTAAAAGATAGGAACCCTCTTTGTACAAAAGTCTTATTTAATCCACAACCTGACCAAATCAAACATAACTCAAGTTAAGAAGTAAAAACCAACTCAAACTCTAGAAATAGAGCTGAAAATAATTCCAGCAATGAACGAGGGGTGAAAATGCTCTAAATACCCCTATTAGAGGGTTCAGCCAGCTCAAGGGGACTTCTCAGAGCCGTCTACTTGGCCCTACTTAGGGTTCAGCCAGGGGGTCTCTATGTTCATATCAGTTCTCCCCTTCTTGAAAGCATTCATCTCTTAATGAATGTGCTGATTGAACTCTCCTGATTTGATGCATCTGAAATCTCTGGTGTGGGGTTGTCCTCGCATCTTGTAGCGTGGAGGAAGTAGTAGATACCTTGTTGCTAGTATTGCTCCAAGACAAAACTCTGAAATGGTATAACTGGTGGGGATGAAGTCCTCAATCCTAAGGGCATGTTGATCAAAGACTAAGGAGGTAAGTAAGTCAATGCTTTGGGAGTCCTTCATTGTCTCCAACTTTGTTAATATTGTAGCTAGAGCTTGGAGAATCCTGGTAGCATCTCTTCCAAGACAAATTGTTAGACCCAAGGTAGGGCCTGTCTTGCAAGAAATAGGGCTGGTATAGCCCTGATGTATGGGAGTAGCACTGTAGCACTGCCTTCTCTGTGGTGCTTAAGACTTAAGAGTTCTTCAGTGAGGTGGGTACCTTCTTATTTACAACTCTGACTGGTGCTGCTGATTTAGCCCTGTTTCTGCATTTTTTGGATGCACCTTTGTCAACTGTATAGTCCTTGTCATTAGGAACTCTAAGTCTCCTCCTTGATATCCACTTCCCAAGCATTAGGGTCACCGTCGAACTCTCCTAGTGCAGCTGTAGTAGTCATGGACAGCAGCTGTACCTCTCTTGTAATCTCTCTAGGACCCTAGTATTGGTCCAAGTGGGTTACCTTATCAATGGGATCTTCTAGGGTTGTGTTAGGAACCCTCCTAACTAGATTAATATTGAATTACTTGGATATGAATTACAGCAACAAAATAAAGATAACACTAGTTTTGATGGTGCCAATCACCCCCTACACTACACGGTGCCCTCAGCCAAAGGCTGCTCGAACTCTTACACAAAATGACCGATAACCTCTCCACTCAATTCCCCTCTATTTATAACCCATCAAGTGTTAGTCATGGTAACTCAGATAACCTCTCCACTCAATGCCTTTCTATTTATAACCCATCATATGTTAGTCATGGTAACTCTCTCCCACTCTCTTTCTTCCACTTGTCACCATGCCATCACGTGTTAGTTATGGTAACCCATCATGTATTAGTTACCATAACTAACACATGATGGGTTATAACTAGAGGGGAATTGAGTGGAGAAGTTATCGGTTATTTAGTGTAAGGGTTTGGGCAGCCTTTGGCTGAGGGTATTGTGTGGTGTAGGGGGTGATTGGCACCAACAAAACTAGTGCTATCTTTATTTTCTTGCTGTAATTCATATCCAAGTAATTTAATATTAATCTAGTTATGAGGGTTCCTAACAAGCTGCCTCTGGTGGTGGCCCTGGGGCTGGGGCCTCTTGATCAAGAGTTGGTTGGTGAAAATTTGGGATAGTAACTCCCCTTCTTTGATGAGCCTCTCTACCTTAAGTGATCGGTCCACTCCTAGGGTATTTTGTCAATCGTTTCAAGCTCAATCTCTAGGGGAAGCTTCTAAGTGGGTGGGAATGACCTTCTATTTGAAAGAAAAGGATTCAGTCTGGCTTATGTAACCACTTAGGGAGCTACCCTCTTTTTGTAGAACCTCCTGGGTTGGATCTTTTGGCTTTAAATTTTATTGTACTGGAAGGGACTTGACTTCAGGCTGAACTTTTGGAGTGGGTCCTTCAGTTTCTTGAGGTGTAGGGCTAGCACCATGCTCTCTTGAGACTAGACTTTAAACCTCTTTTCCTACCTTCCTGTTGCATATTCAAGGGAAGGAATACAATATTTTTTCCCCCTATGCCTAAAGTTACAAGTATTTTCCTGCCCATGGATAGTCACACATTATCATAAAGTCAAGGCCCACCCAAAATTACATTAGTCACTCTTATGGGAATTACATCACACCAAACCTCATCAACATAGGCATGTAAACTAATGGGAATTGACATTTGAACTTTACCTAAGTAATTTCATGGTTGAGGAGTCCAACTATGCAAAGATTGGGATGTGCTTCCATTGGTAATTTGACCTTTTGTACAGATAACGCAGATATGACATTGTTGCTGCACTCATTGTCAATGATAGCTTTGGATGTGATTTTTCCAACCTTCAGTTGAGTGTGGAACAAACTATTCCTTCTCCAGTCTCCATCTTCAAGTCCAATAACAAGTGTTGAAGTATACGCAAGTTTGGGCTATTTTACTGTTTATGTGATCAGTAAAAGCTGTTTTTACTGTTCATGTTACTATTTATGTGAACAGTATTATGATAGTGATGCTACTCTAGTTTCTATTTCTAATGTAGGAGTTTGCTACATAAGGTTTGGGAGTTTCTAGAAACCATAATTTCTATTTTGGTGGTAGTTTCTATTTTCAAAACTTTCTATTTTAGGAGCTAGAAAGTTACTAAAGCTGTAATTTTTTGTTTCTTTTTTTCTAGAGGACAGTTACTTCTCTCAAGTTGTATTAGATTCATTAGAAGCTATAAAGAAAAGGGCTCTGTGATTTTAGACTCTTTAGCTAGAATCACAAGCCTCTTCTGCTGGTTCTTCATCTCACTTCTCTTCTCTTCTTCTTCTTCTTCTCTCTTTTCTCTGTTCAAGTTCAGCTGTTGTTTTGATTATTTAAAGCTTGTTTTCTAACAAGAAGAAACTTGGAGAGAAAATTCTTTGATGGGCCACACTTGAAGTAACCTTCTATACTAGGATTGTCTGCTAATTCTTCCATAATGGCATTGGGACTTGGGTCGGTCTGATTGAGCTGAAACTGGGAGAGAAGGTCATCAGGTTTATGAGAATGATGTTCCTCAAGTCCAGGACAGATTTCCATAGATCTGACCATGGATTTTAGGTCTAGAAAAAGTTCGCAAATTGTAGAATATCCCAGAAAAATAGAAAAGAGTGAGTAGAGGTATTAGGGTTGCTGGATACTGCAATTTTGATACCAATTGATGTAAATTCAACTCAGGTTAGACTTTCTTGAGAAGATTCCTTAGAATAAAGGATTAGCCTACAATCTTTCAACAAATAAAGTATAAATATTATAGAATGCTTGTGGGAAGGTTTTTGGAGAAAAAGGAAAAATTAAGGTTTGGACAAAACCCAAGAAGTTTACTAGGTAGTAGGATATCCAAGATAATACTAGGGATGATGGAAGGGGAAAGGAAACCTGCAGTTGGTTTGGGAATGACTCTTGGGCAATCTTGATTCTTTCTCTCTTTTCTCTTTTCTTTTCTTTTCTTTTCTTTCTTTTTTCTTTCTTTCTTTCTTACTTTCTTACTTTCTTTTCTTTTTTCCTTCTGCCACAACAAGAAACAGAGAGAGAGGGTCAAAGGGAGAAAGAGAGAGGAAAGGGTGCCACAAGTTGTTTTTTTTTTGTGTGCACGGGTGTGGAGAGGGGTGGGGTTGCTGCCTAGGGGTATCACATTGGTGGGGGAAGGGATCTAGGAGGTCCTAGGGGCTGGGAATGGCTGCTGCCAAGCTGCAGCACCAAGGGGGAGGATTCTAGGGTCGTACGCAAGAGAGAGAGAAGGGAGGGAGATGGTACTTGGCTGGATTGCAGGGTAGGGGAGGGGCTGTACTTACTTGATGAAGGCTGTAGAACTACTGTTGCTGCTGGATTACTTGCAAGGCTTGAAGAAGGTGCTGAAGTTGTTGAAGAAGACTGCTTGAGTGCTTGAAGAAGCTAGAGATTGAAATTGAAGCTGAATATTGAAGAACTTTCTAAAATCCGCCGAGGCCCCTTCAAACATGAACTCCACCTCCGGTCCTCAACAACTTTTCATTCAATAATCCGACTTGAAGAATTGCAAAGAATACTAGGCTATTTATAGCCTTCAAAAGAATCTTAACACAAAGTGGGATGTAGGATTCCTTAACATACAAGGATCCCACCAAATAATATGAACTCTCAAATTCGAATGTAAACAATTAAAGGCACATGCTGAAAATAAAAGACTAATTAACTTAAAACTCTATATAAGGAAGTTGACTTGAGAAAGAACTCCTTAAGACACTCAACCACTAACTACTTAAAAGACAACTTTTAATTAAAAGTAAACTCTTAAAAGATAAGAACCAACTTGAAACTCAGAAATAGAGCTGGAAATAATTCCAGCAATAAAAGAGGGCTGAATATGCCCTAAATACCCCTACTAAGGGATTCGCCAGCTCAAGGGAGTTCCTTGGAGCCGTCTAGTGGCCCCACTTCGGGTTCAGCCGGGGGGGTCTCTTGTGATCACATCACTCAGCCTGGTCGAAACTGGCCTCAAAACCGAGATTCTGATCCTCATCTTGGAGAACTAGGCCTGCTAGACAAATACTGATGAATGGATGGGAGGAAATAAATTCTCATTCCAATTAGGTTCCCATACAGTTGTGTAGACCCATTGGATCCTTGAAGCCAAGGTTGTCAAGGCAACAATAAGGCGACCAAAGCGATTGGGGCCCTGCCTAAGCGATAAAGCGGCACCTAGCGGCAATAAGGCGACCAAAGTGGTTGGGTCAAAATTTTTCAATACAACTACTTTCTATAATAAACTAAACAAACATTCAATAATCACATTCATCCAAAAAATAAAGCATTCAAGAATCATAATTATGAAAAATTATCCAAAAAAGAACACAAACATAAGTTCATCTCATCAAGCATTATAACAATGATTATGTACTAACAAGGCCAACACGATAAATTAACATATCTCATTATTCCAATTTCCAAGTCATTGTTCGGTTAATGATTCACTGATTCTCTATGTTGAGAATGACTCATGCTTCACATTCTGTTGTTGACGGGCATGGGGGTCCTTTGCAATTTGGGCATCGATTCTAAAATGACTAAGCTATTAAATCTATATACAGCTTTGTAAAATAAATTTTGATTAAAAATATAATATATCTAGGCGGTAATAAGGTGCACAAGGCAACAAGCGGTAGCACTTGGGCGAAAAAGTGGCAAAAAAAACAACGCGTCAATTAAGCGGTTCAAAACAAGGCGGTTGAAAAACCGCTTTGCTGCCTAGGCGAACGCTTTGACAACATTGCTTGAAGCCTTGGCCTATTGATGTACTCCAGGTAGACTTCTCTTTCTTTGCCATTAAATTATCCCAAAAACCATTGGAATAAAAAGGTTTAAAAAAAGTACTCTTAGGAATCCTTTCATGTGCTGCCCCTAATGGTAGGACAAGGTGTGACCCTTATTTAACTAAGGGTAGTTACCCAGTACTCACTGCTTGCACCTAATAAAAATTGGTTAGCTGGATGCAAGTTACACATGTGCGTTGGCCTCATGAGAGTTGGACACAGAACTAGTGAAACTTGACCCATTGCAGACAGTACATGTTTCTGAAGCCAAAGCCCAAATCTGGAGCAGCATCAAGTTAAATTCTTGAGGAAAAGCGAACATAGGAAGTGCATTTTAATTATCAGCCTGCAATGAAGCCATTTGGAAAAAGACTATATTTTCATGGAAGAACCTGTATGGGATGCAGATGATCAACCAAAGCATCTGTTAGGAGGGTTTTAAATGTGCCCCAATTCATATTTTGGCATTCGTGTGCAACTTCCTGCAACAGATAAACGTATAGAATGTCAGAAACACAAAATTTGTAACTAATATCCATCCAAAACTGATAATACAGTAAGCGCAATCTTCAAAAAAGAAAAACCAATCCTAAACCAAAAAAATACACCATCAAAATATAAGATGTGTAGAATATATATATATATATATATGCTTAAGCAAGGATTTTAAAACTGATCGAGTGCAGTATCTCATTCTTTAGTATGATTCGTGATTCAGTTACATCTCAAATCATCCCGGAACCAGTTGGACCCAGTATGCTAATATCAGTATTAACCAAAATTGGCCAATCTAATCCAAATTTATAACTATGCCCTTGAGAGTACAAGTTGATTAAGTTGGTCCATGCGATCATCAAGATAATTTGACAGAAATGGTCAAGATGCAACAGACACCAAGACTCATCATACCAGAGCAGAGCCTGTATATTTCATCTAGGTATCAGAATCTAACAGCAACACGATTAAATATTGGCAATAGGACTCAACAACTTGACAGCATACAGAAGCTTTTTTCAAACAAATTAACATTAATTTCATGAAACGTATTACATAAATTTAAGTGTTCTGGGAGGATAAATAACTTCCAAACATGAGATATAGATAACTAATAATTTATTTTGTGGTCTGCACAAAAGAAACTTTAATAGTGGACAGGCATTGGTGCAATGGTTAAATTATACTATTGCAACCTACTGCTTCTATGTTTAGAACTTGGAAACAGCCTGAGGTGAACAAGGGTCACCCCCCAGCCAAAACCCTAGTTTGGGCCCCAAGGCCCAACCAGGATGGTGCACCCAGGGCTGGCTGAATCCCTGTAGAGGGGGAGTGATGTAAACCAGGGTCTAGGTTAGCCTCTAGGACCCTTTTTAATTAGAACCAGTTGAATAATGGGCTACCAACAAGGTTTTAGGGCTTCCTATGGGATGGTTTGGGTATACCATGGGATGGCTAAAATTTATGGGATACCCTTTGGGATGGCTTTAGTGGGGAAAAGGGTAATAGGTTAAGTACTTTGTTTGTGGGAATATCCCAAGGCCCTATGGGATGACTTAAGGTTATAGGAAAAGGGAGGCGATATCCTAGGGTTAACTAAATTGATATGGGTAGGGTTTTATACTTTTATTTAACAAAAATCAAGGAAGGAAAAGTAAAAAGGATTAACAATTAGTAATGGGAAAGAACTTGGATAAGGAATGGGAAAGAACTTGGATAAGGAAGGAAAGGGGTAGGGGAACCTTGTGGCAAGGGGGAGGGGTGTTCTTGCAGAATTCTTGAAAGAATCCCAAGATTCTTTCAAGAATCTTGATTTTCTTCTTCTACTTTCTTCTCTTTTTCATTTCTTTCTTTCTTCTTTCTTTTCAGTTCTGCTGCAAGGCTCAGAAATCTGCCACAAGGCTCAGAAAATAAAGATAACAGAAAAATCAAAAGAAACAGAGAAAGGGGGAGAGAGGGGCTGCCGCAAGAAAGTGAGGGGTGGGGGAGTGTTGTCTTGCTGCCACAAGGGGAAGGGGGGGTGGGGGAGGGGCTGCGAAGGTGAGGGAAGGGCTGGGATAGGGCTGGGATGGATGGAGGGGTTCTTGATAGATCGGGTAGGGAAGGGGTGGGGGAGGGGGTGTGCTTACTTGGGAGGGAAGGAGGATGCTGCTGCTCTTGAATTGAAGAAGGAATCAATGCTGGAATTCTCAAAATACTCAAGCTAGGTCGTGTGGTTGACTCCACGACTCCAAGCTTCATTCATTAATCTTCAACTGAATTTACAATGAAGGGTGGTGACTATTTATAGCCTAACATAAGAGCCTTGGACTTAGACTGTGACTTAACAATAAAAAACTTAATATGACTTAATCACAAAAAGGAAATTTTTAGATTACTACTAAAACTCCATCTACTTGCCAACCAGGACGACAAAAATTAAGTAAATAAAATAAACACTATCTAGAAGGAATCTTGTAATTAGATTCCAACTAGGGTTTCCACAAAACTAGGACTCTCAAATAACTAGACTTTGACGCAACTAATCAAGGAAAAGAAAATAGATTTAGAAACCTCAAAAGACAAGAAATCTAATTAGACCAAGGACATCCCAAGGAGAGGCATGGAAAATGACCAAAATACCCCTACACGCGTTCGGCCAGCCCTTGCAGCCACATGCTCAAGGGGGCTGTTTGAGCTCAATTCGTGGGCTTCTTAGGCCTTCTTTCGATGGTTCTTGAGAGGCTTGGACCTGGTTACATTGGCTCTCCCCTTTTTGAAATCATTCATCCCTAATGAATGGCTGATATGGGCTGGTCCTGCTTCAATGTTCTTAAAATCTCTGGCGGCTCTTCTTGTACCTTCTCTGGTGGGACCACTAGGAGGCGGTGGTTTGTACTAGTATTCTTTTGGTTGGTATGGAGAGCTTTATGCTCTCTTTAGTAAGAATGAGAGCTAGGAGCACAATTCTCTTGCCTTTGTGCTCAAAGGTGCACTTGTAGTCCCTACTAGTTATGGTGACGTCGTTGTTATAGAGTCATGGCGCCTAGGATGATGTCAAAAAGTTTTATAAGAACGACGTTTAACCAAATTTCCTCTGAGTAGGAGTGAAGACTTATTGGTACTAAGCATCTGGTATTGACCTCCATTCTTGCATTGTTCAAGAGGGATACCTTTGACAATGGTGTAGAATATACTGCTTCTCCTCAAATCTTCTTGTTCAATCTCTGATACTAGGATCTTGGTCATCACTTTGAGGTGGTTGTTGGGTTTCATGTACTCTTCCATGAATGGTGCATCTGGTTCTACTTCAAGCATAGTTGTGACGGCGATGAGGCGATGCGAGGAGGCTTAGGCTAGTTGAGGCGATGAGTCGAGAAGGCGCCCTCTAAGGTGCTTTTAAGTTGGTCGAGGCATTTTAAGTGAAATTTTTAGTATACATCTCATACACTCTAGTTCATTATAAATCTATCATATCCAATATAATAAAAGAACTCACATTAGCCTACCTTAAGTCATCCAACATACTACAAACCACACATAGTAGGTCCTAAATAAATTCCAAGTATCATACTATCATTAACAATTGAATTTAAGAATCAAGATACGATAAAAGGGGACTAAATAGTAAATGCATAGATGCATAAGCAAAACAGGTAGACAACATACCTTTATTAAACGTCACCATCACCAGCACCACCTCCACCAGCCCCTACAACTCCACCTCCTCCGCCAGCTCCTCTACGTTGTTGAGCTCTAGCCAACTCCACTTGATATAAGTTTTCAGCAATAGCTTCCTGCACCTCAGGAGGGACTTGGCGGCACTTGGGTGTATCTACATAACCTCCAACCAAGTGTTGCTTGAACCTTCTTTTACCCATGGATGACTCTACCACAGTAGTTACACATTGTACTTTGTCTTCTTATGTCCATAGGACTATAGGAGTTCCATGCTGCCAAGCAATATCCACATCCGCCATTATCTAGTATTAGGAAGTAGGAGAAGAAAATGAAATAAAATATATAGTCAAATATCCTCCTAAGTAGAAGAAGAAAATGAAATAAAACATATAGTCAATCACCAAATACAAAGTCTTAAATATTTAAGCAAACAATCCCACTTATATTTAAATCTAAAGTCCGAATCCCAAATATAACAAAACATCCATATCCAAAATTCCCAATAAAAATCCATAATCCATATCCAAAATTCCCAATAGAAAAGTATAAATCAACTGGTTATAATCATCATCAAGCAAATTGGTAGTAAGTGGGAGATCTTCTTGAAGATGTTGCTCCGAAGAGGTACTTGTCCTAGACCTCAGACCATAATCATTTATAATATTCTCATCATCATTCAAATCTTCCACTTCTTCCATGTCTCCATCAGACTTAGAGTCATGTTCCTCAACTACCCTCTCCAAAGACTGACAACGTGAGTAGCATAAATTAACTCCAGTGGATGTTGATTCACTTAGTTGACCTCTCCTCAGTCTGTTCTGGCCCTTAAGTGATGCAAATGCCCCCAGAGCTCTACCAGTAGTGGTCCAGTAAGATCACCCTCCAAATGGACTAAATCATCAGGCTGACTGAGCATCCACTCACTGCTCCAATCAAGCACATCAAGGAGTAGGGGATCATAATTTCTATTATGTAATCACCTTTCATTGAACCTTTCTTGAAGACGGCCATTGTACTGAACAAAACCTAGATCATTCAACCGCTCATGTTCCAGCCTATTCCTCTTCTAGGTGTGAATCTGATTCCATAAGCAATTGAAGAGAATCCCAAGTCATTCTTCCAAAATTTAAACATAAAAGTATTTTAAATACTTAAATCATTTAATACTTACAAACTCCAATGTGCTCCAATTCCGTTCACAACCAGAGGAGGAACAACAAAGGCCGGGTATCGTCCATGCAATCCTTGTAAGCTCAAAAGCATTTCCTCCATGTGTATCCCACCAAGTAACTATAATATAAAAATATATATATAATAAAAAATAAAAAATTTTGATTTAATATAAAAACTAGAGTTACAAACAATATAAGTATAACTAAAAACAAAAAGCATACAAGTAAAAACTAACGAGACTCATAGTTGTACGTTGTCTGATAGACATACTTGAGGAGAAAGGACCTCTAGCTTGCTTGTATTCACTTTCCTGGTGCAATACCTTATCTTGTAGATTTACATTAAGCACTAGTCTTGCCACAACTTCATTGAAAGAAGTTAGAGCAAAATAATCAACTCACAATCATCCACAATGTTTAAATTGTAGAACTTCCAAAGATTCAAAAATTAGGTTGCACCATATAGAGGTCTCTCCATCTGACACTCCCATTGCCTATCAATTACTTGTATGACTTTTTTCCAAAGTCATTCTTTGCCTTCAAAATTGTCCTTTGTTCTTCTCTTAGCCTCTTGCATGGCTACAAACACTTTAGGCAATGCGAGTCTTTCATCAGCATCTACAATCCTCAATACAATCATAAAAGGTTGTGATGATCTAATGCAATCCTCTACACTATGCCAAAATGCCATAGCAAATGTTGTTTCAGACACAATTTCATTGAAAGAAGTCTTGGACAAATTGGATTTTGTCCACTCCTCATAAATGAATAAGTGCCTTAAGTCATCCTTGTGTTTCAATAAGCTTTGGAGTGTCAAGAATGAAATAGCAAATCTAGTCACTGCAACCCTCACAAGATCCTTGCCATTTGTCTTTTGTCTCAAGGCCTCCAACAATCTTGTGTGCCTATAAATGAAAGTGGTTATTCTCTTCGCCTGAATTATCGCCCTCTTATATTATTTCAAATTCCCAATGTCTTCTAGCATCAGATCAAAACATTGGGCTGCACAGGGAGTCCAATATAATGTAATTCTCTTCTCCATTAATAATGCCCATGCTGCTTTGTAATTTAAGGCATTATCAGTCACCACTTGAACGACATGCTCTTCCCCAAAGAATGTTCCCTTTGGACAATGCACAAGAAAGTTGATGAGGTGCCTCCCCTTTTTATCAGTCCACCCATCAAACATGAGTGTGCATCCATACATCTTCCAATACCTTTCATAACTTTTCCTCATATCCATCATTCTTTCTTTCACATTCTTCAATAAAGGCACCCTAACTTCATAGTAAGTTGGGGGCTTATTCCCGGAACCATATCGTGCAATAGACTCCACCATCACCTCAAAGCTTTTAGCTTTAATTGCATTGAATGGAATGCCACACTGATACACCGAATCAGCGATGTGGTTATCCACTCACTTCTTTTCTTCCAAGGATCTCATTATATTCAAGATTGTTGTTTGAGTAGTACCCTTTGCCCTATTGTCATCAACAACTTCTTCAAGGGTGCATCAAACGTGCATATTCATAGGACCCCTTACAGGTGCCTTAACGAGGGCACTTTTCAATCTATTTGATGCAGTCCCAAAGCTCGATTTCTTCGAGGACACCTCAGACAGAACACTAGGAAACGTCCCTCCTTCAATGGAGGCAGGAGTAGAATGTTCTTCTACAGTTACTTGTTGAACTTCATCATACTCATCATCTAAATCCGTAAAAACTACCCTCTTCTTATTTTTCAACAACACTGCATTCAGCTCTTGGGCAATTGCTAGAGTGGCCTTGGTGCACTTTGCAGCATCCCCATATCCACCCACTAGATGTTGTTTCAATCTTCTAATTCCTCCTTTAAGGTCTCTGTTGCACAAAGTGTACCTGACTGTATTCCTATAAGTCACATTTGGCCAATACCCATACTTCCACCCTGGGTCATTTGACTTGGTCTTTATCTTTGGGTCTTTGAAGGGATCATAACTTGCTTCACCCCCAATAGCAACGGGCATCAGATTATCCCTTGAGGCCATTGTAAATAACTAGTAATATCTGAAAATAAAAAACATGAAACATATACATATAACCAGCCAAAATTAAAAACAATAATAATGATGATGATGATGATACCACAAAGCCAATTAAGCATCTATGAAGCTTCTACGTTGAACTAATCAAATGTCATGTCATTAATCACAAAATTTCAAGAGTCACAAAGCTTCACGATTCGCACATGAGTCTCTTCTAATTCTTTCTCAAAATGAGGAAAGTAAGAGAATCTCAAAAGCAACTATCAAAGCATGAGGGTATTCAATAACAAGTCATACGAAGTTCCCACTGGCAGATCATATTAATTAAGTATTTCTAAAAAAGAGTTCAAAAAGAGAGAGAGAGAGAGAGGGTAAGAAGCAACTACCAAAGGCTCAAAGCATGAGGGCATTCAATAACAGGCCATACGAAGTCCCTAATGGCAGATTATATTGATTAAGCATTTCTAAAAAAAGAGTTGAAAAAAAAGGTCGAGAATCTTGGAAGCAACTACCAAAGACTCAGAGCATGAGGGTCTTAAATAACAGGCATATTTAGTCCCCAATGACAAATCATATTGATTAAGCATTTCTGAAAATAGAGTTTAAAAAAAAAAGGCCGAGAATCTTAGAAGCAACTAGCAAAGGCTTAGAGCATAAGGGTATTCAATAAGAGGTCATACGAAGCCCCTAATTAAGCATTTTTAATTTTTGGAGACATATAATAGAGTTAATAAATAAATAAATGGCTGGAGACATTACCGTCGCCTGAGAATATGGTGAACACACACCCAAAAAAATGGTCGAGAATCTCAAAAGCAACTATCAGAGGCTCAGAGCATAAGGGTATTCAATAAGAGGTCATGCGAAGTCCCTGATTACGCATTGTTTGTTTCTAGAAACAGATAACAAAGTTTGAAAAAAAAATTGCCCAAGACATATTGTCGCCTAAGAAGATGGTGAACAACACCCAAAAATTGCCGAAGTTCACTGCAAATCGATGATGGATTTTGTTAAGATTATTTGGCTTAACAAAATCACCAATTAACGAAAAGAAGAAGAAAAAAAAACACAAAGAATGAAGAAGAAAACAGCATCACTTACCTTTGCCTGAGATAACGCTATGCAAAGACGTTGGAATGTCGCAGGCGCTGCAACTAGAGTTACTTGACTACAGGTGCTGCAACTTGAGTAACAAGAGGTTTGTACCAAGTTTTTAAGGAAAGAAAAAAAGGAAAAAGAAGAAAGAAGTCACCGGAGAGAGTAGCAAAAGAAAGAAGTCAGCAATCGTTGCAAGTCTCAGTCGTTGTAAGTCATCGGTGGCTATCGAGTCTTGAGAGGAAGAGAGTAGCAAGAGTTTACGGCAATTTCAATGACTCGATTCTTTGGTCCTTACAGTTTAAGTCACTCAATTCTCTTTTCCCCTCTTTTATATTAATGTAACAATTTGATCCCATGTAGCATATTACAATGATGCATATTAGGTCCAATGAGTAGTTAATTCCCAATCGGAATCTAATTGTAAATGAATTATCAAAACTTTCGATTTGGCATCATTTATATTTGGATTTTAAATAGCTCATAACAAGGTCGCCTTGGGCTATATGGTGTCCAAGGCGCTTGAGGCAACACCTCAAACACTGAGCCGGACGCCATATAAGCTACTAATGAAGTGACGCTCGCCTTACGCCCTCCTAGTGCACCCAGACGCCTAGGCACACCTGACAACTATAACTTCAAGTGGGGGAAATACTAACTCCTCTTTTGGTTCCTAGTGGTTAGAGTCGAATACTAGAACTCCCCTTCTTTGGGGATAATCCTTGGCATAATGGCCCTTATCATGACAAATAGTAATATCCCCAGGAGTGGTGGTAGTGGGGAAACTTCTCCTAACATCAATCATGGGTGGTGGAGCATGGGGGTGGCAATGGCGGTGGGATGGGGACTATTGTATGCAGGAACTCTTTTGGCATCGTGACTAGGCTGTTTCTTTTGAGCCAACAAAGTTTCGGCCCTTAGGGTTTTGTCAAATAGGTCCCTCAAATCAATAATATCAATAACCTCCACGGCCAGTTGGATATTTGGCTTTAACGTCAACTTAAACCTAGTCATGGTTTGAAGCTTACTTTCTGAGTACCAGTCCTAGAAGCCAAGGAATTAAATTGTTGGATTTAATCTGAAATTGATAGATTACCTCGCTTTATGGTGTGGAATTGTTCTTGGAGCTCACTCAGTCTTCTAATGCTCTCAAAGGTACCTTTTTGTTAGCTCTCTCCTCAACCGGTTCCAAGTGCTGAGTTCCTTGCCTATGCAGTAGCACTCACGCTCCATGGTGTTCCACCAATCTCTTGCTACACCTATTAATTTTGCTCTGGCCAACCTTATCTTCCTATCCTCCAATAAATTGTACCACTCAAACTAATCGTCCAAGGCTGCTATCAGTTATAAAATACCCGAGGATCTAAGGATCCGTTGAACTCCTACAACTCAAGTTTTACTTTGTGATGGTGTGCTTCCCTTCTATGGTCATAGCCTCTAGTGAAGTATGATCTGATGTGTTCCTCAAGACTAGTTGGGACTGGGTTTTGTTGGTGCATGATGTCCCTTCAATATCATACCTCTCATAAACTAGGTTGTCATACCTAGACACTCTAGTATGACCATTCCTATCCCTTGATGCTCTAGGATGGCATGCTTCACCTTCAGCTTCATCTCTGTACCTCTGGGCTCCACTAGGCTCTTCTCGATGGGGTACATAGATATGTGAGGTTCAGTCTGGGAGCTGCTGGTGGTGGTAGAGTCTGTATAGGATCTCCATGTCTAACCTACTCCAGATTCGTCACCCTTGTGTTTAAGTCTTGGACATGGGTAGCAAATCACTGTAGCTGTGCCATCATCTCCATTTGATTTTTCTAGATGTTCTCAAGCTGTCTAACAATCATGGGTTCATCGATGGATAGGAATATCGTTGGTCCTTCTTCCTCTGGGTGCTGGTTCTTCTGGCTCTAATACCACTGATGTAACCCAGGGTTTGGGTTCGCCTTACAGGACCCTCTCTAATTAGAACCAGCTAAAATAATGGGATATCAATGAGGTTTTAGGGGTCCAATGGATGGTTTGGGTATACCATGGGATGACTAAAATTTATGGGTTACCCTTTGGGTTGGCTCGAGTGGGGGAAAAGGGTAATAGGTCAAGTATCTTTGATTATGGGAATATCCCAAGGTTACTATGGGATGACTTAGGGTTGATAGGAAAATGGAGGGAATATCCTAGGGTTAACACAATTGATATGGGTAGGGTTTTAACAAAAATCAAGGAAGGAAAAGTAAAGGGAATTAACAATTAGGAATGGGAAATATCTTGGATAACCTTGCGGCAAGGGGGAGGGGTGTTCTTGCTGAATTCCTGAAAGAATCCCAAGATTCTTTCAAGAATCTTGATTTTCTTCTTCTACTTTCTTCTCTTCTTTTCTTTTCTTTCTTCTTTCTTTTTCTTTCTTTTCAGTTCTGCCGCAAGACTTGCTTCATTCATTAATCTTCAACTGATTTTACAATGAAGTGCAGTGGTCATTTATAGCCTTACATAAGAGACTTGGACTTGGACTTGGACCAGGACTTGACAACCTACTACAAGTTAATCACAAAAAGGGAATATTTACTACTAAAACACTATTTACTTGCCAACTAACTAGGCCCACAAAAATTAAGTAAATAAAATAAACATTATCTAGAAGGAATCTTGTAATTAGATTCCAACCAGGGTTTCTACAAAACTAGGACTCTCAAATACCTAGCCTTTGACTCAACTAATAAAGGAAAAGAAAATAGATTTAGAATCCTCAAAAGACTAGGAATCTAATTAGACCAAGAACAACCCAAGGAGGGGCATGGAAATGACCAAAATACTCCTAGGGGCATTTGGCCAGCCCTTGCTGCCACATTCTCAAAGGGGCAGTTTGGGCCCAATTCGTGGGCCTTCTTTCAGTGGTTCTTGTGTGGTGGGGGAGTCTTCTTTTTTTGTTTTGGGGGGGGGGGGGGGCTGGGGCTAGTACATCAGGGAATGTTCAAATATTTGGTCCAGTAGTTAACCAGTTTGGTTCTCTTGTTGGACTATATAACGTAACTAGGTAAATTATAGTATCGAGGTTCATTATGGACCCGTTAAATATGCATAGGTAAGGTTTTAGCCATCCTTAGCCAGCATTCAATATTTGTAATCACCTATTCACCTCCAATTATGAATGAAATGGTAGTCAGACAAGCTAATATTCTCTCAACTATCTTCTCTCCTTGACTTCTTTTGCTAACAATGTAGGCCTCCATCAACTATTGACAAGCCAAATCATTCTTATATTAACCTCTTACTTATTCAATCAATGCAATCAGTTTACCCTACTCAATACTTGATAGAGACCACGCATACAATATCAATCAATCCAAATTACTTAGGGCCATGCAGGCATTTTCACTTTTAGCAATAATAGCTGAAATTTAAGGATGAAAAATATAAAATGGCATTTTGGGTTTCACCCAACTCTTACTTTCAGCAATTAAGAATATATTAATTGCACCCAAAAAAAATTAGTGAAGAAAGTCAGTTCTTGATAGGGAAAAACAAGAAGACACCCTTAACATAATCAGTTTCCTAATGAAGACACCTAGATTTTCTTTCCACTTAAAAATTTACTACAGTATAGGCCAACCTTGAAAATGAACTCCTTGATGATCCAAGGTGATTGGCTGTATTTATCTTTAGATTAAAGGTTTACTGTCATTATATTAAAAATAGGCAGATTGGAGTTCATAGAAAGATATCATAGGAAAACATATGATGGATAATACAAGTCAAGGAGTGTGATATAAACTTCAACTACCTCTTCTGTCCTTCCCGAAACAAGTTGGTAAATTGAAAGAAGATTACTGCATTCAGGTCTGTCAGGATTGCCAAATTCCAAGCTAGGGGACAGATGCAAAATAATAAGTTGAAAAAAATATGAGCATGACAAATATGATTGAAAGAAAACAAAATCATAACCTTTCGAAGCAACTACTAACCCAGGAAATGAATCAGTTTTGCAACGCTTTATCTTGTTTGCTATTACCTACAAACCCAGCAAGCAACAAGAAGCCCAGTTGGGGAATTAGAACAGAAACAGAGGACATGGTGGAGACTAACCATTGGAGAATTTGAACACAAAAGAGTAAGATGCAGAGGCCAACCATGTTAACAAAATTGAGACAATGCACTGGTAAAACAAGGATACATTCACAAATACAGGAAATCGGAGAGTTTCAGCATATATAAATGATAAATCCAAAACTACTCCAAAACCTAAGAGAAATAATGTAATTAAAAAATAGATACAGAAGGCAGCAGATAAAGTTCAGAGACCAAAACAAAATTGGAACAACCATTTCAATGACTTGGCAACCAACTTTCGATAATGTATTCTTGAAATAACTCTGATATCTTACATAGAAGAACCAGAAATGAAAGTGTGGTTTCTGGACAGGAACCTCTAAATAAATTACTTCCCTTTAGCATGTTTGTCTTTCATAGTTCTCTGATCTCTCAAGCTGGGAAGTCCAAAAGTGTGAAAAATAATTGAACAATATGAGGCAATTTTTTAAGTCTCCCCATTCACTTCATTGTTTCTGAGTTCTTGTTTTAGCTCTCTGTAACTTAGCATTTTATTATTATTTTTTAACCAACATCTTCAACAAACAACAACTTCTTCTCCAAGAAACTCCAGTGAATACAAAAAGATTAATATCTAAAACATGAAATTGCATGTCCAAGAGAGGCAACTGATCAATCATAAGCAGATTCCCTCTGTTGTTCTGGTCATCTACCCTAGAAGAACATAAGACGTAGTTCTATTAGTTTTAGCAACTATCCAACCCAGGCAGCAAGGAAGATTCCAATTCTTTTATAGCACACCTTTGTATAACCCAACATGCTTTAATGGAAGGGAGGCTACAAATTCCCTATAAAAGGAAAACAATATCGTTTTTCAGACAGAAAATGTGCATGGCAACTAGAGAAACTGAAAGAGCAAAATAGTTTCAGCCTTACCTATAAGCCATCTGTTAAAACTGAAAAGATGCTAGTGTTACTGTCAATATATGGGTTTAAGTGTGTTTCTTCTCCTTGTGGATGTTATGCGTATTAAACAAATAGTTTAGGCAATTATTTCCTCTATACTTTACTCAGTCCTAATTGTGGACCCAATCTTGTAATTTGCTATCATGACTAACATAAATCGAGTCCCCACCCCACGGTTTGAGCATTCCACATACTTATCGAACAGTAAGCAGTGTTCGCTCATCTTCTCTCAGCATCTCTTCTCCCCCCCCCAACTTCTCAGTTCTCTCTTCTCTTCTCTGTATATTGTGTCCTCGTACTGATCATATGCATGGACAGCTAGAAATTTATCATGATTGCTTCTGAAGTCATTCGAGGAATAATTTTTTCTGGAGATACCCTCATCTTGGCTGGGGTTTTTACTGATCTGGGCCATGCACATGGTATTTTATCTACATGCATTTGGCAGTTTCAGGTTTGTCACCTTATTGATTTTGTTCAATAATGTCAATTATCCCCCTGCTCTGGTAACTGGCAAGTCACAAACATCATTGTGAATATTATGGACTAGTTATGACTTATTCAGATTCTTTTATTATTAGACCATCAAAGACTAATACCAATTTTTATCAAATAAGCAAATAAATCAACCACAAGGCTGCTTTTCCAAAATCCCTGACTGTACCTTACATGCTCTGTTATCCTTATAAGTTTATTTTACTGGAAATGGTAAGTAATATGCTCAGGCCAACTTTCACTGTAGTATGTGAATACCCTATCGGCCTATCCACATCGGAATTTAAGGGAGGTGCTCAGGACAGCCTTCACTTTAAGAGATGTACTATTGTTAATACCCTGTGTACATAAATACTCTTTTGTGGGATGTAACAAACAATCTGAAAGCATCTGTCATCTGGCTTAAAACCAACTGCTGGAATAGCTAGAACCAACAAGATCTATATCCAACTTTGAGTAGCACCTGTAGTTAACCATGCATAAGAACGCAACTATGTGTAAGCACATCCAGAAAGAAAAACCAGGAAAAAAAAAACCAAAAAAAAAAAAAGGGAAAAGAAAAGAAAGAGCCAACCACCACAACAGAGGTTAAGGACTATGTAGTTCTTCTCACTATACAACACCTTACATGATTTCACATTTAATACTTCAGCTATTTTTTGCAGAAACCTTGAAAACCAAAGTTTGAGTTAATACATTAGATACCTCTACAGAAAACTTGAAAAACCCAAGCCTATGCACAGACCGGCAAAACGGCATCAGAAATTATCATTCTATTCATTCCCTAAATGTTCAGGTGATGTGAACCCGATTTTAGGGTTAGGGTTACTTGGATGAATTCCCTAAAATTAAGGGTTCGTCCAGAATCTTCCAACAAATAATTCTAAACTCCTATGGGAAGGTTTTGGTTCAAAATCTCTGGATAATTTATGAGGTGGTTTGGATGTTTGAGGATCTCTAAAGAATTTATGGGAGGATCCTAGAGAGATGTTAGGATTGATATGGGTTGGTATTGAGATGATTAGGGTTTTATCAAATCTCTACAAGATGGTTGTGGGATATCCATAATCACTCAAGGGTTGAAAGAGAGTAGTAGGAATCAATCATGGGAAGAAAAAAGTTTAATAAATTAGCTGAGTGGTTAGGGAAGGTTTTAGGGATGAGGGAAAAGGGTTGGATCAAAGTTGGGAGTTTTCTTGTATTTCTTGGATGGATCTTGGGCAAATATTTCAATTCTTTCTTCTCTTTCTTTCTTTCTTTTCTTTCTTTTTCTTTTCATTACTTTTCTTTTTCTTTTCTTTTCTTTTCTTTTCTTTTCTTTTCTTTCTTCCTTTTTTCTTTTTTCTGATCTGCCACAAGTCAGAAAAGGAGAGGGAGAGGGAGCCAAGAGAGAAAAGAGAGCAAATGGGGAATGGGGGAGCCGCAGGTTAGAGGAGGGTGGGGGAGGTGGGGAGGGGCTGAGGTGTGTCGCAGGGGGTAGCAGAAGGGGTCTAGGGTGCTGGCAGGGGTGGGGGAGAGGGGATTAGGAGCCGCAATGCAGGGAGTAGGTGTGCAAGAGAGAGAAAGGGAAAGGGAGGGGCTGTGATGGGGCTGGGGTTGCTGGTACTTGTTCTGCCAGAGATGGAGAAGGCTTGCTGATTTGTTGAAGAAAGGTTGCCGCAAATTGAATTCAAAACTTTTAAACCCGTCGTGTCCCTCCCAAGAAAACCAAGACCTGTTTCCCACAAGTTCTCTTCAATCTTCATTCAATGAAGGCTAACTCTTACAATGATTGACTGGCTTATTTATAGCTTTATATCAAGAAAAAAAAAGAATCTAACTCCAATTGGGAGAGACTATCTGCACTCAGCTAAGACTTAGAAACCAACTTGACTAGGGTTTCCTTCATAACTTAGGATACCCCTTACAATTAATAACCACATAAATTAAAAAGAACTCTTCTTGAAATAGAAGACCTCATTATCTATAAGAGTCCTACTTTAAAGAAAGACTCCTTAGGACTCAAGAACTCAACTACCAAAGCAAACTAAGACTTTTAAACAAAACTGGACTCTGAAAATTAAAACTAAAATTCTGAAATTAGATTCTGCAACTAAATTAGGGCTAAGATTGACCAAAATACCCCTTTTAAAGGGTTCAGCCAACCCTTGGTGTGACACCTTGGAGTATTCTTGGGCCTACTCCATGGTTTTGGCCAGCAGGTGGACCCTTGTTCACATCATTAAGCCAGCTGAACTTGTTTCCTGCCTCATCCTTCTGCTTTCTATTTACACCATCCAGTACTTCACGATGTCTTCTTATAACCAAAAAGAACCATTTTCTGTTTATTCATTAAAAGAACAATCACTGTATTCATATTATCTGAACAAAAGTCAACATAGTTGAGAACTTGAGAGAGGGAGACGGTGAGAATATGTTCCACAAGATGTTCAAGTAACAGTGATGTAGAAGTGTATAACCTGGCCTGGATCAATCCAGCTTCAAAGAGATCAACGGACCAGGTTGAATCAGCTCATTTGGTCCAACAAGAGGCCAAAACACTGTTCATGTGAACAGCACCAGGAACAGTGTCATTTGGCCTTAAAGAAATGCTATTGAAAGATCTTCTGAGGCCTAAGAATTGATCATGTGAGATCTTCTATGAAGACTGAAGACTAAGACCTTTTTAGAAGTTGTGAAATATGTTATTTCCTTAGTTTCAGGGTTCCTATTAATTAAAATCAGAATTAGAAAATTTCTATTTTTGTTGTTGCTGAGATTCTTAGCTAAAATAACTCAGTGAAGTAGTTTCTACTTTCTGGATTAGCAGTTCCTAATTTTCTTTAAGAGTCTGCTCTGTGCTTGAGTGATAAGAAAGGTGCGGACCTTGCTGTGAGAACTAAACACCGGGGACTGACGGAGCTTTTCTGTCAAGATCTAAACCCACCTATCCCTGTTCTCTCGTCTATTTGTTTCTATTTTGTTATGTCTAATTCACTGATTTGTGTGTGTAATTGGGGCTAAGTCATCTTTGATCTTAGCTTTACATTAAACAGATCCAACATTCTAGGTACTGGAGAAATTGACTAAACCTCCAATGGTATTCAACAATATCGAAAGCATCATGACAATTTTGTCATGCAAACCCAAGTAAACTAAACTTCATTGAGGCCAAGCTAACTGCAACCCTAAAGCAATATATCTTGATTTGGCATTGGTCAGGCAACAAATTCAAAACTGAAAGTTTAATCTTTCAAGAAGCAAGTCAGATTAACTCTTACAATGGTGCATGTGACGATAATAAAAAGAAACACAAAGTTTCCTTTTAGTTCATGTATAAAACAGCGAACAGTCAACGCATGCTCCTCAATTTAGAAATATTACTCAACTTGCACATGCAGAAGGAAGAAATTGAACCAACTCACATCCTTGGGGTCAAGAAGATTAATTCGGGACTGATCAGAAGGATCAGACTTTGACATCTGCAGAAACAAAGCAAAGGAAAAATTTTGGGTGTTTAGACACAGCTGAAAGAAAACTTAACACAAACTAATGAATTGCAGTTGAGGTACATCATGTCTGCAGCCTCATCATGTCTGCAGCATTACAACAGCAACACCCAAACCAAGAATTGGATCCAAATCTGGTTTTGGTCCAGTAGGATATTATTCGGGGTGGTTATCTTATAATCATTATTTTACATTTGGAAAACAGAGTATGTAGAAGATCGATCTTTCGTTTAGATCTTGCTTTCCCAGTTGAGTTTTATATTTGTTTTAGAAAATAGTTACAAATTTTATGTCCAAGTACGTATGTAATCAATCGAAATATTTCAAGTTAGAAGAAATCGAGTTTGGTTTGAATGGATCCATGTGACCTAATAGCAGCATGTTGACTGTTGATCATCTTCCCTATTCTCTTCCAATTTCTTCTTGAACCTCTTCTGATCCTGGCACAAATCCTCCTTTTTCTTTTATTACTCCTTTCGTTCTTCGTTTCTCTTCTTCCCTAACTCTTTCCTTCTTTCCTTTTTTTTTCTTTTTTTCCCTTTTTTTTTTTTGGGCCAGCAGTATCTGTTTTCGGTAGTGACTGCAGTCCACATCAACTGAGCTGAAAGTTGAAACTCCTTGCAATACTTATGGTATTGAAATTTCATGGGCAGGTATCTATCACGAACCAATTCAACAGTTCATTTTGGGGCCTAATAGATGTCCTTGTTGCAAAATCCAGCACAAAATTAAGGTCTGGTTCACTGGTTTTCACAAGATGCAGTTGCAGAAAAATTAAAATCAATTATTTACCTGGAACCTCTCACTGGTTCCTTGTAAGAGCACCAGCTGTAGGGCAGTTGTGTCTGGAATACCACATCATTCAGAGTGTAGATGAAAAGCTGCAGCAATGACCATCACATCTTTTATACCACCCTTTTATTCCATTCTGTGGTTTAAAAGAATCTTTTCACACTACTATCCCTATTATGATTAAGAGCGCAGTAGTAACTTCTCATGTAACAATCCTCATTCAGATCCAAACTTGATTTATAGTTGCAGAATTCCCCTTTTCACTTAAAATTAATTCATGATTCAGTCCCCTATTTTGTCATGTTACTTTTTAGGGCATGACTTGGCTCAAGAATTATAGAATTGCCACTACTTGCAAATTTTAAACCCTTGAGCATCTAGGTGGTCCCATAGTGATCCCAAAGCATGGTGTTTTTACTCGGGAATTTTTCATCGCTTAATCTGTTGTGTGAGATTTTATCTAATTGAATAAAAACGTAGTTACTCTCTGAACCAAAAATTATTATAAAAATGAAAATAAGACAAAGGAGAACAAGTTGCAGAGTTCCTCCAAATCATATTTAAGCAGTGTAGAAGTGGAATTGTAACTTGTAAGAGACCAATGTATATCTTATTAGTCACTGCCAAAATAAAATAAAGGAAGAAGGGGATGGGAAACCATAAAATAGAAAAGCAAGAGGGAAAACCCCAGGGGGGTGGGGGGTAAATATGGAAAGGAAAAAACAGAGGTGGAAAAGAAACAAATGAACTTCCTAGGCAGATTTCAGGCAGGTAGGCAGGGCAAGAGCATGAGCAGAAGATTAAGTGAGACTGTTGGATACAGAAGTAAGCAATGGATAAGATGAGACTACATGGGTATCATGATGAGGTTTGTATCTATGACTTGATCCAACTGCTGGAAAAGGAGGTTTTCATGTATTAGTGAGTGGGGAAAAGGAAACAACTTACCTTGAACATTTGGATTGCTATGATGGCCTGTTCAAAGAAACAAGGAAGGAAGATGACATAGGATAAAATTGCAGACTCAGTTTTTTTTTTTTTTTTTTTTTTTTTTGGATGAATAAATAAATATATCAAACGAAAGGAAAAGGAGAACAAGGCCTTTAAGCAGAAGACCTAAAAGGAGAACTAAGACCCCAAAAGACAACAATAAACCTGTTCCTTGGGGTATCATCAACAGGGGGTGGGGAATAGCTAACAGTCTAGAAGAAACATCAAAATAGATGGTATTCCAAATCCTGTCTATAAAGCGGGATTTGGATGTCCGTCTCTGAAGATTACACTCCCACCTTAGGTGATGGATCAAGGCACAATACACTAGCTTTCCAATCCGATCGCAAATGGAGAACCTGAAAAGTTTCTCAAAATCCAAGACCAATCTCGAAAAAACCCATAGGATCGCCTCGAGCGAAGCCAAATGAAAGCTAGGGCTTTTCCCCAGATAGATCTGGAGAAGGGGCAAGAAAAGAAAAGGTGCTCAATGTTCTCCAAACCGTTCCAACGTAGGATGCAATTGGGGTTAATAGGGATGTGGCGGTCAACAAGGAAGGATTGGGTGGGGAGGGCGAGGTTGAGGGCTCTCCAAAGGGTAAGGGAGTGACATGGAATGTAGCCTTTAAACCAAACCAATGGGGGCCAAGGGGCTTAGGATTATGGGGTCTGAGCATGGTGGGAGATCTCACGAGATATCTCGTTTTTTCAACTTGGCGAGACGAGATGGAGGGCGAGAGCAGCGAGTTGGGATATCTTGCTCGAGATCTCGCCATATCTCGCCATATCTCGCCATATCTCGCCATATCTCGCCATATCTCGCTATATCTCATCATATCTCGCCATATCTCACCCTAGATCTCGCTGGAACTCTCAATTTTCACCTTTTTTTGTGGATTCTGGCTGAATTTTCATTGCAACTACTCTTAGCACATCTACAACAAGGAAGATCAATCATTCTTTACTTGTCTTATGAATTTATGATGTAATGACTTATATAGAACTTCTAATGGTTGTATAATTATTTTATGGGTAATTTTCATCTGGACCCCCTGAGTTTTGGCCCATGTCATTTTTAGTCCAAATAAATTGACACTTTGCATCTGCCTCCCTTGAGGTATCCAATAACATCAATTAAGGACAAGTTGTAATTTTTATGACTAAAATACCCTTATATTTTATCTACCGTGATTTACATCATGTCTTCACAATTAAATCTAATGGTGGAAATCAAAAGATTTGGGGTATTTGCATCGATCTCAACTTCTGTTATGATAAAGCCAGATTTCCATAAGTCCATTTTCATCATCGATCTTCAAGTCGTCTCTTCTTCTTCTTTCTTCCTCCTCTTCTCCTCTATCTCTTATTTTTTATATACAAGTCTCCACGCTTTGTTGATCTATTCTTCCATCATTCACAAGTAGACTCAGAAGCTTCAAATACTCTGTAATGGGAAGATTAAAATACTCTGTATGGCTCTTTCAGACTTTCCTCCCAAAATACCCTTCTTTTGCAACTAAACTTTGATATCCATAAGGGAAGGGATCGCCATCAACCCTTTTACCTTTCCCACACCATTTCTTGCGTACACAAATTAAACCCAACCTATGCTTCTCGGTTGCTCCGATCTCTGCCTCTGTTTCAGACACACCTCTGACTGCCGCCTCTTCTCTGCCGCCGACTCTTGCTCTTCCGATTCGCAAAATCCCAGTAGATAATGGACTTCCACTCGTCGATCCCCTAAAGGATCGATTGGATTATAAACGGAAGAAAAATAATAAGAGACAGAGGAGAAGAGGAGGAGGAAGATGAGACAATAGTTTTTTTGTTTTTTTTTTGGCTAAGAGACAGAGGAGAAGAGGAAGAAGAAGAAGAGACGATATTTTTTTTTTTTTTTTTTTTTTTTTTTGCCAAAACAAAATAAAGAAGACAGCGTTATTTCTTACTTCACCTGCAACTACTGAATAAGAAACCCAACGGTAACTCTTTGCCTCCTCTTTCTAAACTTTGCTACTCGAATTCATTTAAGATTTGGAAGAAAAATAATAAGAGACAGAGGAGAAGAGGAGGAAGAAGAAGATGAGACGATAGTTTTTTTTTTTTGGTTTGGCTAAGAGACAAAGGAGAAGAGGAAGAAGAAGAAGAGACGATTTTTTTTTGCCAAAACAAAATAAAGAAGACAGCCTTATTTCGTAGGATGAGAAGGCTTGAAGATTGTGACCATTGAAGAGGAAGAATTTGCACAGTATGAATTAATGATGAAGACGGAGTTATCAAAATCTGATTTTTTTTTTTTTTTTTTTATTGTGAAGATATGATGTAAATTATAATAGATATAAAGGGTATTTTGGTCATAAAAATTATAATTTGTCCTTAATTGATCTTATTGTATACTTCAGGGGAGGCAGATGCAAAGTGTCAAAGTACTTGGACTAAAAATGACATGGACCAAACCTCAGGGGGTCCAGATGAAAATTACCCTTATTTTATTCTTGAAAATTGAGATTTTGATACTCATATAGATGGAATTTTGATAACATTTAAGTTAGTTGATGCATTTGATATACTTGCTTTTCATTTATATGCCTTAAAGGTTCTATATAACATGTTGTATAACATTGCATTCCCTAATCCTACTACATTTCGGTTTCACACTATGGGTAGATTTAGAAATCATACATAGGGTTGTTTATAACAAATTCATGGCCACCAACGTGTTCAAAATGCCTTAAATAAGCTAAATACCAAGTTTCAACTCAATTGGGACCCTAAAACCCACCGAGATGGGCCACCAAGTTGACGCCAAAAAGTTGTATATCTCGACCGAGATCTCACCGAGATGGTCAAGATCTCTCTTTTTCAAGGTGGCGAGATCTCTCTCGAGAGTGAGATCTTCTACCATGGGTCTGAGGAGGTTTCAGGTAGATGAGGTGGAGAAGGTTTTGGAGGGGGAAGGGAGCCAAACAGGGAGGTCTCTAGTGGAGTTAAGAGGGGGGAGAGATTCCCAAACCTATGTGAGAATGGGGAGGGGGATAGGGATCTAGGACCCATCAGAGATGAAGATAGACAAGGGGCGGTTTTGGGGATACGGATGCCATAGGTAGTGCGGGGACCAAAGAGGTTATAGCGAATGCCCAACGGATGCCACAGATCAAGCCAGAAGGAGGTGGTGGAGCTAGAGGAGATGGAAGTAAAGATAGCAAGAGATGGCGCGGGGGGCATCAAAAGAATTTTCCTCCACGCCAAAGAAGGGTTGGAGGGCATAGGAACAGTCTAGAGGGAATCAGACCGGAGATGGTAAGAATAAACCCAGCTAACCCAAATGGAATCATGCTTTGCAGCAATTTTCCAAATATGTTTGAGGAGGCAAGCTACGTTAACATCAGTGATCCGGCGGATTCCCAGGCCACCTTCAGAGGTAGGGCAGAACGATCAAAGCCGTGGACAATCTCTGCACAAAGGAGAAGATGTGGCACATCATTCCTCCTGCTCAAGCAAAGAAGGTTTGAAGATGTATTTAAGAGAGGGGACACAATTAACCATAAAGATTTTTTATGTGATCAGTTAAGTCCATTCAACATTCTACATCAACTAGGAAAACATGAACAGAAACCAATAGACAAATAAGGAACAGAAACCAAACAAATGAATAATGAAAATCTAGTTACCTTAGAAAGACCATCAGTGAGTGACATTACCCGGGCACCTGATGGTGGGATAAGAGGTTCAGGAACCTATAACAATGAATAGATAAGTTAAGGGTCTTAACTTTCATTATATTTCACAAGGTTGAAAGGGTTTTCTTTCTTCTCTTTTCTTTTTTCTTTTTTTTGGCGTGGGTGGGTGTGTGTGTGTAGAGGAAGGAAGTCTATAAAGAGGCATCAGCGAATAGAGACAACCTTAAAAATTGCGGAACTCCGTCTGTCACAAAAACAATGTAGGCAATCAAATCACAGTGTAGAGAAACAGAAGCAAAGATGATCAGACCTGCAGAGAGGGTATCATCCAAATCCAAATGTTGGGGAAATTCTATTCTTAGTTTCTTACCCTCCCATTTTCTTCCACTTCCTTCCATACATATAGTTAACCCGCTCAGCCAGCTCACGTGTTAACTCCAAATGCTGTTTCTGATCCTCCCCAACTGGAACCAAATCAGACTGCAGCATCATGCCAGATAAATGTAAGAAAGTATCTTGAAGACCATCATGAGCATTTAATAAAGCCAGGGAAGAATAAATTCAGATTCTTCATGTTCCAGAAATAAAAACCAAACATGAAATAACACAGCTACATGGCCATAAGTAGAAGGCCCAAGATATCAGTCCATTATTTTTGCATATTAATTTTACTTTTCCCAGAAAGAACGAAAAACAAAATGGAGGATCCAACCATCAGCTCAGACTATGGATTGTCTACGTGCATCATGTAAATCTAAGGTACAGGAACAAAAGATTACCTTATACAAGAGAATATCAGAAGCCATCAAAACAGGATAAGTCAGAAGTGCAACCCCAACTTGTTCATCGCCCTACCACAGAGAGAGAGAGAGAGAGAGAGAGAGAGAGAGAGAGAGAGAGAGAGAGGCCTCATCGTTAATATTTGCTGACCAATCAATAAAATCAAATATCATTCGGACAAACATTTAAGAACATGCATTAAAAAATTGACCATATATCCAGAAGCAGGTATTCATGCTCATCAAACAGGTGAAAGTTACAAATGCTGCATAAAATTTGTGAGAGACAAGAATATGAGTAACTGGAAGATGGTATTACAACAAAGTCTTCTTTGGAGCCCCAGACAAAGTAGATTGTTGCTTGGTATATTTTGGTGTATCTGGATATCATAACCCCGATACTTCTGTGGCTCTGCCACAGAACATCTCCTACATGGTACCTAATGGTCATCCCTACCCCCCACCCCTCCTCATGTGTGAGCAGATAGGACATCATTTAAGGCAACTAATGTGGAATAAAAAATCCTCTCACCAAGCAATAAATCTGAATCTAAAACAAAAAGGTGATTTAGGACATAAATGAATAAAAGGTGGCAGCAATCATACAGCAACTAACGCACCGCCTTGCGTGATTTCTCTTTAAACTGAATCATTCTGTTCAGCCAACCAATTGGTGTGACAGAACTCAGTAGCCACATCAGCTCTGCATGAGCATGGACATGAGACTGCACAAAGACAGAAGCCTACAAGTGGAAGATAAAGTAAGAGTCATCCCAGCAGTAAATGATAAGGAGAGTAAATATAACAAGAGGAAATTACAAGAAACTTCCCACAGACCTTGGTGGTGTCAACACCACAAGCCATGTAAATAGCTGCCGTACTTTTTGTTGCTGTAGCTAGCTTCTTTACATCATATTCTAGAGTTATCTGAGGATGCCAACAACTCAAATCATTAAAATACTTAATACCATAACAAACCAAGCAAAAATGTGCAATAGAAAAAGTTATGAAGTTCAATCACCAAACTTCATTTCTTCCCTTTTAATCAACTCAGAGAAGATTATCTTAGATGGACTGGATAAGTATTTCAGTCTCCTGGGCAGCAAGCCTTTCCCAGTTTTACGTTGAAAAAATTCATTTGGCTTGTTCCCTCTCATGCTGTGGGCGTTTTGTAAGAAGGGGCTGCTGCATCCCCAACAGCTTTGTTTTTTTTGGATGAATAAATAATCTATTAAAGAGACAAAACAATACAAAAGCACAAGCTAGAGTCAACTAGCGGTGGAGATTTGGGAGTTGATCCCCCAGGAGACAACAATAAGCCTGTTCCTTGGGGAATCAAAAACCGAGGGGAGGGGAGAGGAAGAAATCCTAGCTGAAACATCAAAATAAATAGCATTCCAAATGGCATCAATAGAGCGGGATTTGGAGTTCCAGCGCCTGAGATTACGCTCCCACCATAGATGGTGGACTGTAGCACCAAAGACGAGCTTGCCAATACGATCACAAATAGAGGTACCTGCGAAATTGCTCAGAATCCAAGACCAGTCTCTGGTAAACCCAAATGAGCGACGAGAACGGGGCCAAATATAACTCAGGGCTTTCCTCCACAGGGCACTAGATAAAGGGCAAGTAAAGAACAGATGCTCAGTGTCCTCAATACCATTCCAACAAAGGATACACTTTGGGTTCACAGAGATGTGGCGGGAAATAAGGAAAGACTGAGTTGGTAGGGCTAGGTTTAAGGCTCTCCAAAGAGTTAGAGAATGTCTAGGAATGTGGCCTTTAAACCATACCAGGGGAGGCCATGGGGGGGCAGGGGAGGGTGAGCGAAGGAGGTTCCAGGCCGAAGCTGAGGTAAATGATTTGGTAGTGGGGGACCAAATGATAGTATCATGAAGGAGGGGGTAAATAGGGGGAGGGAACTCCAAACTTGCGTGAGACTATGATGCGGGGAAGCAACCCAAGAACCATTGGAGATAAACTCCGAAACCAAGGTGGATTTGGGAATTCGGGTTTCATAGACTGTGCGGGGGGGAAGATCGAGAGGAGAACACCCATCGGATGCCATGGATCTTGCCAGAAAGAGGTGGAGCAGCCAGAGGAGATGTGGGTGGTGATGGCGGAAAGAGCCCGAGGACGAAGAAGGAGGAGCTTCCTCCAAGTCCAAGAAGGATAGGAGGGGCTAGAGACAGTCCAGAAAGAGTTGGATTTGAGAAGGTATGAGTGAACCCAATTAACCCAAATAGAATTATCCTTGGTGATGATTTTCCAAATGAGTTTAAGTAAAGCAGCAGCATTAACATCTTGAATCCTACGAATTCCTAGGCCCCCTTTAGATTTGGGCCGACAAACCTTGGACCAGCTTATGGGGCGAAGGAAGCGAGATGAATCCTGGCCCTTCCAGAGGAAAGCACAGAAGAGAGATTCCATAGCAGATGAGATGGCTTTAGGGATCGGGAAAATGCCGCACCAGTAAAGGTAAGAAGATTGGAGCACAGATCGGATGAGCTCAACCCTACTAGCAAAGGAGAGAAGCCGGCTTTTCAAAAGTTGGAGACTTTTGCGGATGTTATCCAACATAGGGGAGCAGTGATGACGAGTAAGCCTACCCGGGATGAGAGGGAGACCAAGGTAGATAACAGGGAAGGAACCTGGCTTGAACCCAGAGATATTCAGGAGGGTCGAACGAAGGGGCTCAGAGACTCCTGACAGAAAGAGAGAAGATTTATCAATGTTAACTTTAAGGCCAGATAAAGACTCAAAGAAGGAGAGAGTAGAGGCGATAGTGGAGATGGATGTGGGGTCAGCTTTAGAGAAAATCATGAGATCATCGGCGAAAGCAAGATGAGTCAAATTGATGGCTTTACACTTAGGAATGGGAGAAATCAGGAGTTGATCAGTCTTGGCTTGAACGGGATAGAACCTCCAAAGCCAGGGAGAAGAGAAAGGGAGAGAGGGGACAGCCTTGGCGGATACCAACACTAGAGGGAAAAAATCCCGCCGGCAAGCCATTAGTAATGATAGAAAAGAATGGGGTGGAAATGCAAACCTCGATCCAGTGGATAAAAGAAGGGGGGAATCTCATGGCTAACAGAACATCACTAATAAAATCCCAGCGAATAGAGTCAAAAGCTTTGTGGAGATCAACTTTGAGGAGAGCTGCAGGGGAGTGGGATGCTCTGTCAAACCCCCTAACAATCTCAGCACAAAGAAGGATATTGTCCGCGATGCTACGACCGGAAATGAAAGCGGACTGGTTTGAGCTAACCAGGTTAGGCATAATCTTTTTGAGCCGATTCACTAGGATTTTAGAGATGAACTTGTATAAGAGATTATAGAGGGAGATGGGGCGAAAATCAGAAAGGGAGGAGGCACCTGCCTTTTTGGGGATGAGACAAAGAAAAGTTTGGTTGACAAAAGAGAGCTGAGAGGGATTGAGGAAGAAACTGCGGATAGCCATAATAAGATCATCCTCAATGATGTTCCAAGCACTAGAGTAAAACCCCATACTAAAACCATCGGGGCCAGGGGCACGATTTGGTTTGTGGGAACGAATAGCCAAAAGAATTTCATCATGGGATGGAATGGAGAAGAGAGAGGGGAGATCTTGATGGCTAACAAATTTGTTAATCAAACCAGGGGGCGAGGGGGGACGCGAAGGGAGGGAAGAGCGAGGGGAAGAAAGGAGATTGGAGAAAAAGGAGACTACCTCAGCTTTGATCTCCGGAGGGTCAAAGCTTTACTGCCCTTCTTTGTCTTCCTATGTTTTTTACTATGATCCATCCCAGCATCCCACCCAACCCCCAACTCCAAACTGGAAAAACATGGGGAGGGGGTTGAATCGGCTTTTAAGATAAATTTCTCAAGTGAAGCAAGACAATGGCTACTCCTCATATTCGAAATAATCTTTGTCCTCTTTTCAGGAAATGATTAGCATCTTCAACAGGTACGCTAATCATGATACTGGAAACTGGAAAGGAAAATGCAAAATTAACAGTTGTACCTATTCTGGGGGGGAATCTATAATTAAACTTGTGATATCATATAGGATATTTGCAACTTTCAATGGGTTGCAATAAGTTAAACAAATCAGCACAGACTGCATGTTGAAATCAAGAAGAAGCTCCTCTCCTTGAATCTTGATCATGACACAGCCTATAAAAGGAATCAAGATATTACGACAAAATACAAAGGCAGCACAATATTGACTGCCGACTGGTGTTTTTAAATACAAAAGCTATTCCACCAACCTAAAAGGTGTGTTGTAAGCCTCTTAATAAATAAGATGAATATTTATATAGCATAGTGATTTCTATAGAAAAATCCATGAGATGTTACTTAATTTAAAGGTAAAGTATGATAATTGTGTTCTTCTATCAAATAAATTTTTGATTAACCAAAACAAAGTTTCAGAATTGTAGAAAGAACATTATTAAGTCTAGAAGCATATGGCCTCAGGCAGTTCATCATGTGAAGCATGTGGCTCAGTTTATCACATCTTCAACATGGACGTAGGGGTAAAAGAGAAAGGCAGAGAGAAGAAGAAGAAGAAGAAGAAGATAAGTGAAGTCACTCAAACATGAGCATTGGCCAAACACCTAACAATCAAATGATAGCGGCACTTTTTGAACTCATCTACACGGTTTGAAGAAGGTGATTATGGCTACCGAATTGATCACATGTTCCTATACGTGGACCACTAATTGGATTGACAAAGGATATCCCCTTTAGGGCTCATCATTCTTAGCACCTTTCTCAAAGAAACCTCCTAATGAAAGAAGAGAAAACAGCAAGTGTGACATTTTCAATGCATAATCGATGGTTCTAGGTTCACCACATGCCACTTTGAGGTTCCATATTAGTGTCAGGGGCTATCAAAATTAGAAAGTAATGATCCCCTAGCTCAGAGAATAAATAGATTGCCACTTTAGACTATATGGTTTGATCTCAAGCTGTCTGCTTCCATAACAGATCTCAAAAAACGGGTCATTCAGGTTGCCACCAACGTATATTAAGTGGGTCAATCTTTGAAATGGGTTATAGAATTCAAGGCACACACATAACACATATACACTGAATCAACCCCCCCCCCCCCAAACGAAAAAAAACCCTCCCTTTCTCTATGAGTCAAAGCCACTTCAACACTGCTTATCTTCCACAAAGTGGGGACAAGGCGGAGCGCATTACAACCCTCCCCACACACCACAGTGGTGGGAGCCTCACCCACTTGATACATCCTTTCATAGCGTCACACTGCAAGCAAAGCATCCTTTAACTTTGAGATATCAAAACTAAATGTGAATATCTAACAACTGGTTATGAACTACAACATGAAATCAGAAAAGCCCAAAGCCATGAAACCTAAAGAATAACATTTACAAGGGACATCAAGGAATTTATTGAAGCATTACATTGAGGAAAAATGACAGATGTAGATAGGAAAATTTGTGGATGGAAGCATTAAGGGCATCCTTGGGTGCTTATGGAAGGAATGGAGCAATGAGCCGCTCCCAGACATAATGGAAATGATTGATAAAATCAAATGCAGGATTTGCTCACTAAGGCCTTGCTTGACTATTTATTCAAGAAAATCCCAGCATATCAACCATTTACGGAATTGCTCCCACCTCTGATTTTGAAGGAAGAAAAGGAAAGATGGGAGGAGGTGTCTGTCGGGGTGGGGAGTCAAAGAAAGATAGCCAAACACCTCCCCCAAACACAAAGGAATGATATAGATGTACATCCTAAAGGGATCTTCAACCCCTTGCACACTGGGGAGTAATTAGGCTTTGGTATGGAACGCTAGGAGTATTCTCAGACCTATTTGGTGAAGTAGATTCTACACAAGCTAAGCTAACAATTTCAAGTGAAGAAATTAACTTTTGATAAAAGGGCAGTTTCAAGCCATTGTAGAAACACAATTCAAAAGATTAGTACTGGATCAGCTGCGGTGGTTCTCTAAAAATGCCGATTCTGACGGATCCAATCAAATAATTTTAGGGTTTTTCTGACGATTACTTCCAATTTTTTGGGAAGACGGTCGACTCTTCCTAATTTAAATCAGCATTAGCGGCTACTAATTCCAGATCTGACTGATTTCTCAAACTGAGTGAATACGAATTCAGCAAACAACTTTAAGCAGATGACAAAGGGGTGAGGGGGAGTCATTGTGCGAAAATCATTTAGAAATGCAGGTATGACCAAGTTATTGTCTACAACTGGATCCCTGCTCGTTCTTCTCCCCCTTCCCCTACTACCAATCTGATTCTTCTCAAGTTTCCCCTTCTTCCCTCTATCTTCTTTATTCTGTCCCCCATTAATTGCTGACAGGTCAAATACAGGACAGCAGAATAGTATTAGAAGACTCAAAATACAACTGGTAGAGGACAACTGAACAAGTATGGTTCGAAATTAGATCCACTATTTACTGTTACAGCAAGGCTTGGGGTATGTACTAGAAATTTGGAGCCCCCCACCCTTGAAGCTGATAGAATAAGAATCCTGTGAGAGATTGAGGCCTCTTGCTGTTCCAACACTAACAATAGAAAGGATATGAAAGAGGAAATAAAATAAAGGAAACAAACAGAAACAAGCAAAACATTAGCAACGGTAGATAGATATTAGTGGGTAAGTACCTCAGCAGAAAAGAGGAGGACGAAGATTGTTGTGACTGACCAGTCATCATCACGCCACAGTAGCATCACAACAGCAACTCACAAAGAATTTAAAAAATAAAAATGAAAAAATATTTCACTTCACTCCCTCAACCCCACCCCACAACCTCCCTCTCCAACTAGCAGTTCTTTGATTGGCAATATCATTGATACAACAAATTGTCTATGCTGTAATGCAGCACGTCAATACAACCAAAACTTCTAACAAAATTATAGTGCCAAAAAACTCAAAAATGGAAGTGAAACATACTAGGAAAAAACACAAACTTAGAAATTACCACATAACTCCCACATAGTCTACCCACCCAAATCAAATTAAAGATTGCATCTATCTAAACTACCAGCCCCCTTTGGACCTAATACCAGGTTGGAACAGGGGTATCTCGGCTCAGGTCACCCCAAAGAGGGCAGATCCAGCCTAGCAAGGCTAAGGCAACTACATCACCTGAACTAGGAAAACAAGTCAAGTAGAATTTTAGGGTTTTGAAACAGAAACTGAAATAAGAGAATAAGAACACAAACTAAAACAAGAATATAGTAGAATCACCTGTAACAAGTCAGCAACTAAAACTGTATTGCAGACAAACAGGTTGGGGGATCCGAAACTGAAATTTTAGAAGAAGAGTAGAACCATAGAGACAAAGTATTAAGACTTCTGACTTGAAGTTACTTGGACGGCAGGGAAAAATTCAAATGAACAAACAACAGATAGGGTAATAGGATAATGGGGCCAGATTCAGAAATCCATCTAACCTTAGAGTTTCGGAATCCAAAATAAGAACTGTGAAGCTATTCGCCTTAAAGTTTAATTGGAATACACAACGTAATCCACAGTAATGAGTATTAAGACAATATTCAGCATATTGAATATCTTTATTTCATAAATTTGTGCACCTGAAAAGCAGGCCACACACACCCAAAGTCTCAAACTATGACTCCTAAGATGACTAGAAATAGCCTAAACCAACAACTAACTGAAGTATGGAATTAGTTATTTAATTAACCAATGAATGACTTGAAACAGATCCTACTCTAACAAGGACTCCAACTTGAACAAATTAAGCCCTACCCTCATTTAGGCCCAACATACATGTAACCCAGCCCAACGTTTAATTTTATTAAATAAATGCACTTATGTGATTATATACATCATTTGCTTTTCAGGATTCCATTCCTTTGTGAGAAGTGATGGGAGCTCAGGGTTTTGTATTGTTTTCGGAGTTCTGATCCGGAATGATCTTCTCTATAGGATTCCCTGCAATGTGTTGTATTGTTATGTATACCAATATGCTTCTGATCTCCGTGAATTCCTGGTTTTTGGTCAATAACTTCCTCTCAAATAACAGATGTCAATAGCAAAACTGGAGCCCAATGGTATCACTAACACTTAAAAGAATTTACCCAGCAGAAAACTAAAAGGTAACAAGGAAAAATGAAAAGAAACTTTACGCATACCGCATGTAAGTCCACAATAAAGAAGAATGTTTCATATGTATCCTGCAATAACAAAGTAAAACAGTAAATTACAATGTCGGAAGAAAAACTTCTAAAACAAATTTCTTAAGAAAAATAACTAAAAAAACTTACACATTCTAGTGTCTCCTAGAAATACAAACATGTTTCAACATACAAGGGGCAAATTAAAACTATTCAATGAAAAAATTCAACACTAGGGAAAATAAATTGGATAAAAGTTAGTTAACAGCCAGTAGGTGTTGATGGTTGAATTTACATTACGATCACTGGGCTTCTTTATTTATAGTTAAAGAGGACAAGACAAAATTTAAATACTGCCCCTCCCCCCTTCTCATATCTTGATTCCAACAATGGATCAAGAGAGGAAACCTTATCCTTGCAGGCTACATAACTCAACAAAAATTATGAAGAGCAGATTAACTGAAATGTTACTCATTTATGAAAATTTATATATAATTACAATTGTTTCGACTTTTGACAGGAATGCTTTACATTACAATTGCAGAAGTTGAAGGTCCTTGCAAGTGAGAGTAAGGGGGAGGGAAAAAAACTTTTTTAAAAAACTGAGGTTAACATCAAATAACAGAAAATTAGAGCTATCTTATAAGAAATATTACATCGAAGATATTCAAGAAGAGACCAGTCAACAATGAAAAGAATATGAGAAGTCAAACAACCTGAAGTAAAATCCAGTTTTTAATGGCACCAAGATAATTGCCAAGGTGTATAGATCCTGTAGGTTGGACTCCTGATACAACTCTTTTCCTGTCAATTTAAGAATGAATGGAAAGAAAAACATTTAAGAAGATATAGCATTTTACATATCATTCGACTCCTGCTTGTGATATCATCTCTGTTAAGCTTCTGTACAACAATGTTACAACTTACAACACAAAACAGCAGTTTAAAATAACCTTACGCAAGGTAAAATTTCGAATAACAAAAATAGCTAGAAGATCTTTAAAAAGCACTACATTTGCAAAACAGGATTTTCACTGTCACCCTTAATTAAAGTTTGTATCAACAGTTGAAAAATAAATAAATAAAACGAAAAGAAAAGAAAAGCAGATTCTAGATGAACATCTCTGCACTAAAAACAAATCGGAAACCTGATTGTATACATTGCATAGAATTTACGAAGAATAGTCGGAAGAAAACTCCTTCCCTGTTTTAGTGAACAAAGAGGGGATTGAAATTCGAAATTGACGGCTTCGGTGAAGATCCCACAAACGGAAAAAATTATCGTTTCAGCGTATTAGCGGGAAATTGAGATATGATGAAATATGGAGTGAAGCTAACAGATGAGGAGAAATAAAATCACTAAAATTCTGGATTGAAAATAGAAAGAATAAGGGAAAATTCAAGAAAGTAAGAGAGCTGACTTCACAGATTTCGAAACTGTCTCCGAAGAGCCGGATTGAGAGACCGGAGAAGTGCAGTAGCATCGAGAAGTATCAATGTATCCACTTGGCAGACGACAGTGATTCATTCGTCCCCATCTTTTCAGGAAGCTCCTCTGAAATCGACCATTTGACCTGCAGACGGGGGAAAGAGAAAGACAAACAATGAGAAAAGAGCAGAAATAAAGACAGGCGACGAGTGAGCAAGAGAGAAAAGGAAGGTGCTGCACATTGAAGCAAGAAAACGATGTGAAGCAATGGAGGCGCTCATGACATGGGAGAGAACAGAGCTACCCATCCTCAATGTTGTACAGATAATTGGCAAAGGAAAATGGCGAACTACACTTTATCCGAACGTGAGCGGGAGAACCTGTGCGGGAGTATGGATTTCGTCTTACCTTGTTATACGCTCCCTCGATGAGCAGTGGCGTGGCCGGTGGCTGATGGCTGATGGCTCCGTGCTGTTGCGAAATTACGAATATACCACTTGAACGTGTGAAACCCTTTCTTTTTTTTTTCTTTTTTTTTCTGTTTTTGTTGTTGTTGGATATAAACGTCATTTTCATACATTAGGGATGGAGATGTTATATATACCATTAATAAGAATTGTACCCGTAATATCTCCGCAAAGAGATGTTGGTCTTACCAATTGAATAACCCTACATTGACATGAGATCCTTTCACTTATAGACATTGGCCATATCCTATAGACCCATTTCTACCAAGCTAGACCAAACCATGTGGATTATTCTTAATTGAATATTTTTGTGTGTCAAATTTTATTATTAAGAGTCAGTACTTTGCAGCTAAGCAAGGTCACCCATAGAATTTACAAATTTATTGTTGGACGAGGAAAAAAAATGGGTGTTACAATTTTATGGAGTTCCTCTCCACCAACTGAGGTAGAAAAACAAGGCATCACCCAGCTTATTATGAAAAAACTTGTTCCTTAACACCAAATGACAGACATAGATACCTACGAACAGGTTCTATTTAGCCAGGTAAGTGAAGACCGACCAAGTTCAAAACAGCTTGACCAAGTCCTGGTTGGATTGTTGACGAACCAAGACTTGTAAACTTACACGTTAAGCAAAATATCCCAGTAGGGTCCAACTAACTCCCTAAATCTTCGGAGAGACCCATAGTCGAATAAGGAATACCTAGACCTTATGATCAAGTTACTAATGACTTTGACAAGTTAAGACACCAGTATTAAGCACAGAATCCTATTTAGGCTCAACAACCTCAACATAAGCAACACTCATGGTGGATAAGATTCCTATGAGAAGTACAGAACACCAAACTCTATCATGGCACAGCCCAAGTAACCTTTTCCGAATACTATATAAGCTTACATTCTAGTCCTTATCAAGTATGCAATTCTTGAGTTATTCCCATTAGCATCGAGATCTGCAACTAGCTTTCTTCATCTAGAGTTGTGTACTTCACTAACTTGATCGTCAGAGGTGTTATTCAACCAACCCGGTCGAGCATGTTTTTGCAGGTTAGTTCACTTGCACTATCAAGCAGAATTTTGGAGCAACAATACCATCATGTCAGTTTGCCATTATACAATTCTAATGCCTTGAGGATTTCGTTGTAAAAGCTACAATTGCCCAAACAATTAAAGGTCAAACCATAGAAACTAATTCCCCTTCACCGACCCAATATATTCAGATCCAAAGATAAGTTTTGGTTGAAACCAAAGAGAAACAGGGTGGGGGGCGGGGGGGATCAAGGGTACCTTTACTGGAGAAATTAAACATTAAAAGTTGCAGTTATTATCTTCTAAACTAGAAACAAGAAGATGAGATGTTGCAATGGTTTCTGAGAAGGATGAAAAAATATTATCTTCAAGTATAAATAAATAACAGACAACTGCAATGAAAGACATGTACACGAATTATATTTTGATGGCTCAATACCAAGGGCTTTGATCTTCTCCTCCTGAGCAATAGATAATGTGTTGTCTCCTCTTCAAGTTATTCCTGAAGACTTATTGCGGAGGGGGAAAAAATAGATTAAAGGCATTAGAGATCTTGTTCCGAACTTTGGGAAAGGAAAGGAAACAGCTTTTCAGTATCCTTCTTCCCTTCCTTCAGACCAAAACCACTTCAATCATCTTTAGTAGCAAGAAGCCTGTTTTGGTAGCTACAAATAACATCAATTCAACGGTAGCCAGACATGTGGACGACAAATTCATCAGTCACATTCACATGAATAAGAACCACAACGTCTTGGAAGTGGGAACAGCCATATGATGACTCCATGTGGTCTCTGCAATAACTTCACTGTTAGAATAAGATTGTTATTTCTTGACGATTGAATCTTTGAGACCACCTTTCTGCAATTCACTTGAGGGTTTCTTGGCAATAATTTCACTATCAAAGTAAGATTATACCATTCCTTGATGCTTAAAACTTTGTGACCACCTTTCTGTAATTCTACTCAAAGGGGGTCTCTGCAATAACTTCACTGTTAGATTAAGATTATATCATTCTTTGACGATTGAAACTGTGTGACCACATTTATGCAATTCTACTTAAGGGGGGTTTTAGTTTTGACCCCACCACTCTTTTTCGGCACTGCATTTATCCCGCTGCTATTGCCTATGTGGACGTCTTCTTCTGGGTTTCAGGTCAACAACAATGACTGAGATGTTGTCTGAACTGTTTCTCTTGTAAGCAACATTTGTTAGATGATCTGCAACAAATTGTGCTGGTGGGGATGAATTCCCATCAGCCATTGTGGTTCTACGTTGCCGTATGAAAAGTTGACGAGCTAACTCTCCAACCTCATCATTAGTCATCACATCCCAAAGACCATCACTTGCCACTATCAAACAGTCATCTTCTTCACTTCTTGTTGTGAAAGTAACTTCAGGCACTGGGATGATCCATGGCCTCATATACCTGTCCCCTGGATCATAACCAAAACCCAGTTCGCCAATTAAGTAGAACAACTGCAGAAGCAAACTAAAAGACCACCAACTGTTGAAGGAGGTCGGGTTTTTTTGGAATCCAATGTTCAACAATCAGCTGAATTTTACAAAAGTGCTCCAAATAAGACTTGCACTACCATGCCATCAAGAAATGAAAGCCAAATAAGTAATAGAGAACACACAATCAAAATATTAAGACTGGGAAATACCTTAATGGTTATTCCATTACTTATAAGAGTATTCCAAGAGGTAAACTAGTATGACCCAGAACCAATTTAAAACCACAGTTACTTCAACTAACGGCAGAGAAAATAAAGGATTCCCTCAGCAAAAGGACCATTCAACATTATTAATTTAGACTTTTGACTGAAAACTGAACATCTGCAAAATATAACCCTATCACCAAGAGTTTAAAAAAAGTAGTGCATGGTTCTATGAAAGCTGAGCGACATCCATCAAAAAGGTCAGTTGTTTCTCTCTCCTGTCAGAAGTATTTCAAATTTATAGTATCTACCTGAGATTGAGTTTTATATGACACTGATGCCTCATTACAAAGAAGGGTGGGTTAAAACACCATTGTGAGAGCATTCACCTTTCCTCATCCTATTGTTCCTCTTTCTTCCCCCCCTCCCCTTCTGTCTTTCTTTTTTTCCCTCACTCTCACCTTTCAAATATTTGTATCAATGTTATACACAAACATATAGAAATAAACATACTGCTGCACAAACTAATTATATTTTACATTTGTCTTTGTTGGGCCTCACATCTAGACTGCTCCATAAATGGAGGTGACTCATTGTACAACTATCGGATGAATGACCAAACACAAAATGAGGGTTATAATGTTGAGGGGTATATTGTAGGGTAATAAAGGGACTGTTGGTTATATATATATAAGAAGTGACTGATGACTTGCACCCCAAGGTATCACTGATCTCAAGAATGCTACAGGTCAGTAAAGTAATTGAAAGATTCAGAAAGGAACCACAACTCAACAGAAGAATCAGCACTCTCATTCACAAAGCAAATTAAATTGCTCAATGCAAAGGAGCATGAGAGGGAGAAGGACCATCAATCACTCCAGGCGGAAATAAGAGTTAACATACTTGATGTCAAAATTATAAAAAAGATAGCAATGTTGGTAACTAAGTACATCCAAGGACAAATTTGGTTGACACAATTAAACATAGCAATGTTTAAGCAGTTTCAGAAAAGGATGTCCAAGGAAATGTTAAGGATTGAAGGAAAAGAAAAACCTATTGTTCGGGACATTGCAAGAACACCATAAACCCTTGCACCATTCCAGTTAATTACTCGTCCACGCCCTCCTTCAATCCTCACAAGTTCGTCTTCTCTGTCTGGCTATAACAACATCAACAAGCAGCAGCCTCATTGAGAATCGTTGACAAAATGGAAAATCACAAATGGAATGAAGGAAATGGAACTTCACATATGCATAATTTCTCCGATTTCAAAACTAGATAAAAACAGTTGAGATGCTTTACAATTGACATCCAGTTAGACAATATTATAATCCATGCGAATTAAGTGACAAATAATGGCTGATATTAAATCTTTGGCAATTTTTAGATCAATGAAACACAAAAAAAATGAAAGAAAGACAAAGAAGGAATAACCTTGTGATCCACAGTCAAAGGGATTGTTTGAGTCCCTCGACAAAGCAATGCCCTTGAGTCGCCACAGTTGGATGTAATAATCTGACACCCTGATACAGCCACCACAACAGTAGTTGAGCCAACCATTTTCGATGCTATTGTCACACTCTCATTGTCAGCCCTCTCAAACCCAGTAGAGAATGCGACTTCCCACCTCCTACGCCAACAACCACCACTGACTACCCTCCCCCATTCCTCTGCCACAACTTCATGTACCCGTTCAGCACAAAATTTAGCCACCTTCAAAATATGGGGAAATAAATATAATTTATTCCTGCAATTGGGTGAGTTCCAGTTCAGATTGGGTTTGGGCTATAACTAGGGCAAGGCTACAACGCCTAACTAATACAGAGCAGTCACAAAAATTTTTAAGCCGGATAATGGATGTATCCCATACTTAATTTAACACATCCCATGACTTAAACCTTGAAGAAGAGAAGCAAAAAGAGACAGCATTTGAAACAAGGACAGCTATGCTCTTTGTTCATTATTATGGCTATGTCAACAAGCGTGAAAAAAAATTAATGCCAACACAGTTGGACATATCTATCTACATTCATCATAAATTTTGAAAAACCAACATTGTCAAGGCCATGTGTACTTGGTAATCACAAATCAGAACCAAATGGTCCAGTGGTTTTGGCACGCACCAATCTAGAGTTGACAAAACCCATTAGCGTCCTCAGAACAAATCTAAAGGAGCCAAGGATCAGTACAAAGTCAAATAATCTAGGACTCATCCGATAAGGCCACGTTGGTCAATGAATCCAATGCAATGTAGCATACACTTGGAATGAGTTGAAGCTACGACCAGCAGGATAATGCTTAAAATAAAGGATGCCCTGGAAAATATTAAAGGAGATCCACCAGCGTGGATTTGACACCATTCACCATGTCAAATAGCTTCAAGACTGTCATATTCTAACAACATATCACTAAGGCCTGATCTGAGGGCCTTGCCAGAAGTTTTTCTCCTACTAAATCAGCCACGAAATCACAAGAGCAAGCAGTAATAATTGGGAGCACGTCCCTAGCAACCAACAAACACCTCCCAAGCCAACCCACCCACCCACCCACCCAAAAACCACACAAAAATAAATATAGAAAAACAAAAACAAAATCAGCCTAAGCCTTCTGGCGTCAGGATACGTGGGCCTACTTAGCGCTGTTCGTTTGGAAGAACCTCCACTTAGTTTATCAGAACGAGGATGCAATCAAGAGCTTCATGTTGGAATCTCACAATAGGATGGAAAGCTTGACATGCTCTCGGACGTTAACAAGACATTTTCTACTTTTCAAGTTGCGAAAGGCCCAAGAGGGACATGTATGTCCTAGGAGTGGGCGATGCGTAACGCCTTAAAATAACATCATTACGGCAAGAGAGCTACAGGTGTTCCAAATACCGCCGAAGAGCCTTAAAAGTTAAAACTATGATTGCTTCAGTTTCAGATTGCTTCTTTTTTAACTCCAATTCTTCTGTTTGAACTTCAAAACGTGTCCTTTCTTATCCAAATTGATTCATAATAAAATATCTCGTGGAAATTTCCAACTTCTAAAGTAAAAACCAAAGCACAACAACAGAAATTGACCAACACATGTTAATGTTACAGCAAGATGTCGAACGGTCAGATTGAAATCTACCGATTACATTCTACACATGATTCCAATCGGACGTCGACGAGTACTCCTCGCGATCACATCTTTGCCATGTTTGATAAATAAAATAGGGAAATGGAGGAAAAAGTTAATACCTGGGAGCTGCCGTGACCGTCATAAACACCGAAGAAATGGACGGGAGAAATATTATCGCCGGGATTTTGAGAACCAGGCGCCATACAATCACCGACATGATCACAAGAACTGGACACAAAGCTAGGGATTATGGCGACGGCGTCCTCCATCCCCGGCCATCGACCAATAATGGAAGTGAACCCCCACGTCACTCCTTCTGTTGTTATTTCCCACGCATCTCTGTCGCACCACCTCGCTTGCTACATCTCCAGTCGAGTGTGTAGATGACAATAGTTTCGGCAACATCACCACGATTTCAACCACGGAAACCAGAATCTCGCCGAAACTACCGTTGTTGCTGCTACCAGGAAATTCAGTAGAGCTAGCGGAGCTAGGGCTGTCTTCGCCTCTGTAAATAGAAGACACACCGGAGCCAATCGAAGTCAGTTCTGATTCCTTGTCTACTCTTTTTTATTTTTTATTTTCAATTAGAGTTGTGGTTTTGTAACGGTTCGTTGCGAACCGTGCGAACCAAACCGAGTTTGTTTACACTTAAAATTTGTTTTTCTACACATGGGTAAAATCTACAGTGAAGATTTAATCAAAAGCCAACTATCAGACCGCGATGCAGTAGAAGAAGAAGAAGAAAAATTGGGTGGGCAAGTGATGGGATGGTGCTAATGAAATTAAAGTAAAGAGAAGGAGACACGTGTGAGGAAGTAATGACACATCCGAATTCCTTTTCGCGAACGACATCTCAATGACTTAATTGAAGCCACGTGTATGGGCCCCGCTAATAAATTTGACAGATAATAGAAATCGAACCTTTTACGAATATGTCATATCATCATATGTGGGCTTTCGACTTCGTTCATCGTTGGAAGTCGTTGGACTTCATCGCAAGTTTGAATCTGCCACGTGTGATTTCAAGGTTGGCATTCATTTGTTTGGGACGACAATCCGTGGAGAGTTTACGGCTTACGCAAGATCCATACTTTTCAGTGGAGAGGTCATGAGTTCGACCCTTACAAACGACAAAGCTCGTCTTGAAGATGTAATCATATAAACTGGCCAAATGAACCTCAAATACCAAAAAAAAAAAAAGAGATTGGATACAATCAAAATTTATTGAGTGCCACATATACAGTATGAGGATGAATGGATGGTGGTGGTAGTAGTATTTTATAATCCAAAGAGATCATAGGTTCAATTTATTTGGGCTCGTTAAATGTAGAACATGGAACTTCAGTAAGTTTGGGAGTAAAATGCCACCAACCATGGAAAACTAGAATTGGGATTTTGAGTAGCCCAACTCCAACATTCCTTTTACCATATATTTATGAGGATGTTGTATTATCCCTTAAAAGTGATACTCAAATAGTACATGTATCCTAGTATTCACTTTTGTTTTGTAACCAAAATTGGCTTTACAACGACAGATGCACCACGCGAACAAGGTTTAAAGTATCATACGATACAATATGATACTAGTCGATACATATCCATATTTGACCCAACCGATACAATACATCTCGATACGTCTCTCCATTGAGTTATACTAAAATACAGTAGCCAGAGTGATACAATACTCGATACAGGACTATACATCTCTTAAAATCACTCGATCGATACGATAGACGATACCAATACTTTAAACCTTACACTCAAGCACAATCCAAATTCTAGGCTTCGGAAAAGAGTCAAATAGGCAACGGAGTCACAACCTAGTCTAGTTAAATGGAGTCGATAGCATGGATCTTAGTTCTCCATTTAATTCTAGTATTATTTTTTTTTGGTAACAATTTAATTCTAGTATCAGCTCTCTCGTATGAGCCTAGTTCTTTTGGTCCCCTCAATTAAAACGGCCCTTTTACGAAAAAAAAAATACTAAAACAAGTCACCCCTTTGAGTTGAGGCATTATTATCTACAAAGATCAAATATCATAGTATCTCAACTTGTATGTCTTTGATTAAATGTCCATAACTGAATTCAAAATAAATTTTGGGTGTTACCCACCGTTCTGGTGCAAGTTACCATGTTAGTATACATAATTTTAATTATGACCAAGTATTTTTATGTCCAAGACTTCTTTTTGTTAAAATGTCTTGTCCTAGCTCTATGAGGACACTATCATAGGCTTTTTCATAGATCTGATAAACACCAAATGAAGATTTTTTGTGTCCCCTCTGTATATCTTGTGATATGTCTCCTCAATAAGTTCATAACTTCTATTGATGATTTTCCAGCAGTGAACTCAAGTTGACTTTCTAAAGAAGTAGTCTCCTTTTTCAAATGGGTTTCAATAATCCTGAATGACTTCATTATATATCCCAAAAGTTTGTCTTGGTGGGGTTTAGAACCAATTTTCTAACGGCTAGTTTAGTTACATGAATCTAGAAATTTCAGATCTTTGATTCATAAATGAAAATTTTATACCCGATTAGTTGTGCAAATTTCTGGATTCATGAAATCTAGAGATTCACTTTTTTTACACAAAAACGTCAATCTGTAGATTTATAGGTATGAAGTGAAGTCCTCTACTATAAAAACGCTAAACATTTGTGGATTAAAAAAATCACCTTGAAAAAACTTTCCGAACCACAGATTCAGGTTAGCCAAACAATTAATTTATGAACCATGACTCCATAAATTTGAAATCTCCAGATTCAAGTAACCAAATAGGCCCTAGAAGGTGGCATGGGCGTCAATTCTTATATATATGACCAGATAATTTTTTTGCTATGGGCTATTATGAGGCAAGAAACAAGGTGGAAACAAAAACGACTAGCCCAAGAGATCATGGGAAAATTGCAACTAAATGGCAGAATCGCCTTAAAAAGCATGGACGAGTTTGGAGATCCTTGGAGTGTTTGAATCCTAAGCAATAAGAGAAGTCTATCTAAATCAGCTTGGCTGATCCTGATCAAACAGATCATCAAAGGATGTTCCAGATTTCACCCAATCTATGATGGACTTATGCTTAAGACAGGTATGAAGAAACGGCCCAAATGGATCTGCAGTGACTATTCAGGGATGTTCGAGACCAATTCTAGTCAGAATCCAAATCAGCATCAGCTAAGTCTGATTCTGGTTTTGAAACCCTAATACAGATCCTCAGAATTATACAAAATACAGAAATCACAGCTGAAGAAGATCCACACTGGAGTACTAGACTACTTTAGCAGACCTTCAGAAGATTAACCAAAGGCTGCAAAGAACACATTTGTAAGTCTATTGAAATACTTATTTTCTAAAAGAAAGTCATATAGACATATATCTTGGAGTCACAAAATAATACTTGCATCCAGAGATTCCGTTCGCCATATGGATATAGCAATTTCATGAGCATTTCCTTTTTTCTGATAAATAGAATCAAATCTTCAAGAAACTAATTCTCAATCCAAATTTTAACAACGGCCACCTTAACCAGATTGTTCCAAAAGGGGTGAATTAAAAAGAATTCAACAGAATTTCAGTTCACAAATACCTTTTAAGTAAAATATAAGCTCTGGTTTCCAATGTCTAACTAAGTCTATTAAAAATAATACATTACAGTGAGACAAATGGTTCTCAAAAGACTTAAACAAAGTACTCCTTATCTTCATATCATTCGTTAATTGATAGGTTTGTTCTCGGTTGGATTCAGTACCACAAAATTAAAATCTGAGTACTAATTACCCAGGAAGAGTTCATCCACCCCCCACCCAAAGTAAATTAAAGAAGAAAAAAGAATCTGCTAGAGATCTCCCACATGTACATGTATTCTGTTTATCTTCTTCTCTTCACATAAACATTATTTGTATGTCTAAAATATGAGAAATGAATAATGTAATAAGCATTGGAAAAACAAATGTATATGTAAAAGTAAAAAAAATATGGGGAAAAGAAAAGGGGAAAGAAAGTTAACCTATCTCCCATTCCTTACACTGCATGGATTATGTTAGCACTACTATTTTCTGGTTCATATCAGACTCGTTAACAGGTAATTTTGCATGAAAGGCTGATTGCCTTGATGAAGCCCCTAGCAATTTCTGGGAGAGTGGAGAAGGTTCTAAATGTCCTTTAGCAGCCTCTCCTAAGTTTAGTTTGGACATGCCCACCAATTGGTCAACATTTACCGGTTGCTTGGAATGAATGGGAGTTGGCTTTAAGACCTGATGCTGAGAAGTCTCACATTGATTCTCTTCTGTTATGGCTGCACTTGGTGGCCAGAATGGAAAAGGGACAGGAAAATAAGCAGGGAAGAACTCGGGAATCATTGGTGGGAAGTTACTTGACGTTACTGCAGTTTCTTGAGCTTCTGTATAGGTCTCGTTGGAAGTCCCCTCCATAGGTACACATTCTTGGCTGAGAGAAACGTCTGAAGGCAGTTTGAGGTCTACATTTTCCGTTTCAGTGACTTGAGAAGTTGGCTGTAGTAGATGCTCTTCTGTCATGACTGTTGACTCCATTGACTGAAAATTAAAGATTAAAAAGAAAAAGGGTAAAGATTAATAATTGGGAATTTCAGATACATGCTAACTGAATCAGAGCACAGAATACTACACATAGATGACCATAGCACCATTGTTACATCTTGAGGACCCCAGTTTATTTAGGAACTGGAATAGGTTTTAACTGTTATCTCAGTCTATTAGGTTGGAGATTTGGCGTTTCTGGTCATCTACCAGAGGACAAAGGTGAAACTTAAGCATGTAAGACATAAAGCAAGATATTGGACAAACCATATCTGGAGCCATGTCAAAGAGGCTGGAGCGTCTCTTTCTTCGGGATGAATTAGTCTGCCGTATGAAATACTTCTGGGCATGGCTGGCCACCTGGGTTGGAGTCCTTGACATGACAAAAGTACGTGCAATCCCACGCCAATCCCCTTTTCCCAGCTTCTGGAGACCCACTAGAAACAGCCGGTGTTCCTCTTCAGTCCATGGGATGCCTGATAAAGAAGCAGAAACCAAATCATTGTCATATAAGGTATTCTCAAACACAACAGTATTCTATATCTTTATTTTCACCAATTAATTCTCCGTTAACATAGATTCATCCTGCCAATAATGCACCATAAGGGGAAGAAGGATATGAAATTAGGATAAACTTAAGCACAAAGAGAAAAGGAGAGTGAAACCACATGACATCAAGAATCTTGAGTGAATTGGAAGAATTACAATTTCTATTTTAGTTTGGATTAATTAACATACATCTGAGGAGGCTACAACTTCATATCGAAGGAACATATCAAATAATCTAACACCCAAAGAAAAAAGAAGAAGGGAGATATAGCAGTTAACCACTTCTTCCTCATCTCATCCATCTCCAAGGAGGACAGTAATAGATATCATACCTTTACAAGTTTGAATTCCTCCAAACAGGAGAACATATATGCAAAATTAAGAACTAGATGGATAGACAAGAGCCTAACAACAAATTTTGAAAATAGGAATTAGAATCAAGAACTGCAGGTTTGAATTTCTTTGAACTCTACATTTAATTTTGACACCAAAAAGACATACCATAATTCACCTCCTGTACCTAACAAGCCCACTGGAAGTACATATCTAAAGTTGGAAGCATCCTCAAAGGAGCAATTGCAGTCATTGACAACTTGATAATAAAAAATAAATAAGTGCATAGATTAAACCTTGGCCAAGCTTTGTGCAGCCTTTCTTTATTGCACTACTTAATCACATGAATTCCTGAAATAAATGTATTTTAGAACTCAGAAAATAAGACATCCCATGCTTAGATGCTAGGGTAAGAAGAGTCTACAGTTATCCCCCCCCCCCCCCCAAAAGAAGAAAAAAAAGAAAGGAGAGTGGGACTTCCCCTTTTTCTTTTTGTTGGGGGTTTAAGTCAAAAGAGAAAATGGTGTACCTTTCAGTACACATGAATCTAAAGCAATAGTCAAAAGTCAAATATGGGTACCATTAAGAGGGAGAAGTGTTAAAGATAATTGCGGATTAAAAGCAAGAATTTACTGCAAGACATGTTGCAGCATGAGTGCTTCAATCAATAAGAAAGATCACCACCAATAAAGGGTCAAAGGAGGTAGCATTCCACTATCTATGTCTGCCTTTGTCTTCCATCTCCTAACACATTTTCTCAAATGGTAAGTGAATATGTTTGTGAACTAAAGATAATGAGAAAAAAAAAACTACCCAACAAAGATATGAACCACCTGTATTAATTATATTAACTCCTCTCCCTCCCTTAAAAAGGGTAAAATACAAAGTCATCCCCATTGTCCTGTATGGTATGAGTATTCTGGTTCTCTGTGTCACAGGCTCGCATTTAAGGAAAATTGAGATAACAAAAGCCGAGTAACATACACATTTGTTTCTGACAGACGTAGAATACAGAATTAGAAATGTTAGTCACAGTACTATGCACAGGCAGGGAACTTACTAAGGTGTCCTTCATAGTAGGTTTCCAGTTGCTTTCCACATATAACACTTTCTTGGGTTCCAAAAATATTCAGTTAGATTATCTAACAAGAAATAACACTGACAAGATGCATTTCGATTAACCAAATTTGCTAGAATGTTACCCACAGCCACCAAAAAGAAAAGCCTATTGATCAAGGACTCAGCTAGAAGGCTACAGAGCATAAGGATTAAGCAGCAAATATCCTTCAACATGGGCAGAATTTTTTGTCATGATGTTTTAGTTCCATACTTTTGTTGTGTTTGAGAAGGTGGGGTTGCCTTGTGCCTAAATTACCTTAGAAATTATAATTTTTAAACAAGGTGATACAACATCACATTGTATAAGACTTATTCATCGATATAGGATTATAATTACTATAAGCATTTAGGGGTGAAAAGGGAATTCTGGAGGGTGTGAAGCCAAAAAAAGAAGAGAAGCAAGCAAACAAATGATAAGTTATTGACAATAAATCCATATGGTACTTGGATTAAACCATAAAAAACAGTGACAATGATAGTAATTGAAAAGCAAAAAAAATAAGAAGTGGAACACAATTTGAAGGCATTAATTAAGGTGAATAAGTAAAAAGGAAAAATAACAATAATAGCAAACCAAAAAGTTAGCGCAAAAATCTGTTGGATTCAAATATCTAATCACCAAAATAAAATGGAAGTAGAATGTCATACCGGACGGAAAAAATGTAGAATTTGACAAAGCGCATACAATCTCATCGAAAATAGTTCTTACCAAAAGAAAATGGAAAATAGTGAAAGCGACACAATAAAACTAAACAAGGCATTGTTAGACTAACTAAATAAAAAATGAAAGCAGCATACTCACCAAGCGATCATAAGAAAAAACGACTGAGAGGAACGAAGAGTACAACTAGAGAATTATTAGAGTCAAACCTTAACCTTATTCAAGCAGAAGAACCTTCAAATCAGGACCCAATTGGGTGATTGAAGGAAAAGGGAATTCAAAATGCATATCAATCGTCAACAAAGTCAACATGAAAATCAATACAAACACAAAAACGAAGAACAAATTAAGGAACGAAATATGAAAGAAAGAAAAAATTACCCTTTTTCCTGTCCCCGCGGCAGTTGGAAGAACAAGAAGCATGAGCAGGATCATCAGACACATAACCTTCAGCGACAGGGACCGGATCAGGGAGGTGATCGGAAGAAGGAGAACCAGGATTGGGAGACGCAGCAGCAGAGGAAGATGAACAATAGTGAGAAGAGAGGTTTCCCATACTCGCACTCTTTCTTGATGGACCCATCAGTTAATCGAACACCAAACAACTTCACACCTCCCTTCGTTGGACAGGTGCGTGAATTGTGCCCGTTATGGCTGCAATGAGAGCACCGCCGAGCCATGGCGACTCGGAGGTGCAGACGGCTTCTTTACCAGAAAAAAATAAAATTATCTAACAGATTGACGAAGAAGAAGTTGCAGACAGAAAGGGATTAAAAGTCTTGAATGGATAAGATAGGTTTAAATGTGATGAGATTCGGGACTTAGAGGAAAGTAGAAAAGAGGGAATCAGGGAAGGAAGCTTTGTTGTGATCAGATTCGTGTGAGTTTCAGAAACCCGGAGAAGAAGGAATATAGGGAAGTGAAGCGAGATAAACGAAAGGATAGGATATAGGATCTCTCTAATAATAGGTTATAAGAGTTTTGTTGCATGAGATTTTATATTTTCATTTTATCCTTTCCGCGGAAAAGGGTTTTACTCGGTGGAAGACACGTTTTAATTACTAAGTAAGGCTTGGGTTTTAACTTATTTACGGCACTTAGTCAAAGGGAAGAGACCCATGACTCCACACCAACTTCTCCTTAAAAGAGAACAATGCAATGGAATCCTCCAATGTTTTTTTATTGAAAATTGCTTAGGTGCTATGCACTACTTGCAGTGAATGATCACCAAAATTTTGATCTCGACCATTTATTTTTAAAAAATATATTTTCATACTTTTTGAAAAATGGACCGTCAAGATCGAAATCTTGGTCGAGACCTATGAGTCCATACCAACTTCTCCTTAGAGAAAACAATGTGTTCCTTTGATTTTTTAAACCCCCATAGTAGGGGGTGGGATCTACATGAAACTTGTGGAGATTTTAATTTTTTACATTATTTATAGGTAGATCTCACCACTACTGTGTGGTGAGAAAGCATTAGGGGAACAGATTATTCTTCCTTAACTGGGAGGAGGTGATCTAGACTCGTTGCCCATGTATTGATAGAATAAAATGATTATGGTTCTTCTATCCTCAAAGGTAGAGGATATAACACTACTTTGTTCCTACTATCGTAATTTTATTTATTATTATTTTTTTAGGGATAAAGAGAGAATTTACCTTGTCAGTGTTCGACGGTGGATGCATTTCTTAAATGTAGAGTGGGAGAGGGTAGCCTTTGGATTGATATCTAGTCCATTTTCTTGTGGATGTGTGAGATGTGTCCTAACATCATGATATGGAGAAATTATGATCAGACCGGGTTCATACCTAGTTCGACCCTCGACCCCGGTCGAGACAGAGGGAACCGACTTGCTCCCGAGCGAACCGGATCCAGAAGATGGCTTGCTGAGGAAGAAAACTTATTCAGCTACAAGCACGCCCTAATCCTACTTATGGATTAGGTTAATTACCCTAATGATGGCAGACTCGAATTGACGGCTGCGGCTAATCATTACCGAAGGGATAATCAAAACATAACCTAAAGGTTATCTTTGGAGTCCTCTACTAGTCCAAACTAGTAGAAGTCTATTGCTCAACGGATCTAACTGTTAATATCCAACGACTACCCGAAAAAGACTCAAGTGCATCCAACGAAGGAGATTCGAAGGTACACTCTATATAAACCTCACTACCATACGAGGTGAAGAGGATCGAAAACACACAATCTGAGACTCAGATTCAGATACATACTGATAAACGTAAACTATCAGCGGCTTATGATCTAGATCACCTTTCCCAGTTCTTTATTCCTTACCTCTGTGCTTCTAGCAGAGCCGTTTGTGATTAAGTTCATTAACTGACTTAGCCTTCGGAGGTGGACTCCCGACCCCCGCGGTCGGGCCACATCTGACGCTTTCGTTTTGCAGGTCATCACGAGGAGATCTAAGGGCTGAGCAGATTTTGGACGCATCACATCACATCAAAGGATTGTGATTAAATTAAAAAAATTAAAACAAAAATTAATATAACAATTTGGATAAAATTATGTAACCAAAATCTGCTTCCGAATTCGCATCCTCATCCGTTTAGGGGTATCCGGATTTGTTTCGATTACTAAAAGGATACAGATATGGTATACCCCTTTCTTACGGATTATTATTCGTCTGATAAAATTATCCGATTAAGTTAGTTATTTAGATTTATTTTTCTTATCTTTATAAAGTTTTTACCTGTGATATGTGACTATTTTTCTAATTTTTTACTAAAATAGCTACCAAAGTTGCTAAATTCTTAAATTTCAAATCTAGTCCTCACAAATAAAATGTTAAAGATGTAAACAGGTAGTCTAAAACTTGTATTCAATTTATATTCATGCCCATTTAGAATAATCTATTTATAAAATAACTATCCGATTATCATTTGAATTCGACTAAATCTGTCCGAAAACTTATAGGATATTATCCGAATCCGTCCGAATATAATAGGATGAGGATATGGTATTACCACTATCCGATCCAAATCTGGTCCGTTTACACCCCTACTCTAGGATAGAGATCTGTTTTGTACAAAAAGGCTAGTCAATTTTTTTAGTAAAAAATAAGCTAGTCAATTATTGGTTTATTATGAGAAATTTCCCACTCTTGAGTTACCCCCTAAATAAATGCTACTCCTTGAGTTATCTAATTTATCAATCAAATCCTATATAGGGTGAAAATATATTAGACACCCCGTGTCTTTTAAAAATCACGGTTAAGTGTTGACATAAGCAAGTTAATTATTTCCAAAAAGAAAAAAACTAGCCTTGAGTAAAAAACCTAATGCTTAACTCATTTCTTCGTTTATTTCTACCATGTGTGACTTCTTCCTCATAAAATTTGGGAGATAATGGTCTATAGATAGTATTTTTAAACATAGAAATTCAGAATATAGGGATCATGTTGGAACCATAGTTCATTGTGTCGGCGACATATCGCCGACACCGATAACATTACCAAATGTCGGCGACATACGCCCCGGCGGCGATATGTCGCCGAAATCGATATATCGCCGAAAATCGGCGATATATTGCACATTCGCCATATATAACACCTTTCGTTGTTTTTCGCCGATTTTCGTTCGCTTTTGCCAAAGTGATGTAGGGCCTCTAAAGCGGGACCCCGATCCGCGGCAACAATATGTGAAGCATGAGCCATACTCAACATAGTTGTATAATGAATTGTAAACTTTAGTACATCTCTTTACTACTTGTGTATTTGTGTTCTCTTTGCATATTTACATTAGTTTATATGAATTTTCCAAACTTTCAGTTTTGTCCGCATATAGTTGGACATGTGCCAATTATAAACTTTAGGTTAGGTGATGTTTTAGGTCAAAATAACACCCCCAATGTGTTTATTGGCCTCAAATTAGGTTACACGTCAAATTTCATGTCAAAATGACCCCAAATACCCCAAAACGGGGGTTCGATTTTTCATCGAACCCTTACCAAAAGTCGAGCGACTTTTGGCGACATGTCGCCCGTGTCGCCGTGTCGCCAGAGTCCGACACGGCGACACGAGTCGACATGTCGAACTTTGGTTGGAACTGAATAAATAAAAACCAATTGAGACTACTATGTTAATAATAGAAAGTAACTCGAGGTGACCTTGAGAATTTCCCTTTATTATTGTTGAGATAGTCATACTCATACCCAACTTATGTTTAGATATTCAAGTTATACCTAACTTATGGTCTAATATAGGTCATTAACGGTGTAATAAGCCCTAGGGGGAGCAAGAGTTCAATTAACCGTAAAACATAGTGTTGTTCTATAAATACTATATGAAAGCAATAATCTGAATATTTCAAACTAGATACTCAGGGTATAAGCAATCTTGTGCTTAAATCCTAAGCCTAACAATTATAATTATTGGAACAGCTCACATTTTTATGAATGATCCCAGCAATTCAATTTAATTCATTATAGCATTGACTCCCACACAATAGATTTCAAGAAAAAGATGACCCTTGGACTTTTTTGGACACCCAATTACAAAAGACATGATTTAAATTCAAAGGAATCACTATCACTACCATCAGATGCAATGGATTGTTGACCCAAACCCAAAAATAATCCAATTGTTTGGAACGATGGAAAATAAATTCAATTGGGAGACGTAAACATAAGACATTGAAAGATGGATGTAAGAAATTTCAATGAAGCACGTGATAGTGGAGAGGGGTAATTGCCTCACTAAAGTAAACGGAAGCTTTTACACGTGTAAACTTTATTGTTGACAGAGCCAATAGGATTTTACACGTGTAAACTTTATTGTGATTCGTACTTCAACGCCCTTTATCCTCTTCTATCTTAAATATATGGTCTTCCACCACTTTCAAAATAAAGTAATTTGCTTTCATCCAATCCTTAATGTGAAAACCACAATTCTATCATTGCACGTCCACATCCATACCTAATTGAATCCAACATGTGGAAAACCTTTCCACATTATGTCATAAAAATTTGAGGGTTTTTTTTTGGTAAAATAAAAATTTAAGTTTGAATCTTCTATTGTTGGTGAGTATTTCGGGTTTGAAATTTGACACATCTGTTTTTTGAAAATATGGTGATCCTCGATTTTGATATTTGACTTTTGAGTAGGGGTGTAAATGGATAACCGAAATTCGCTTACAAATTCGCGTCTGCATCCGTTTAGGGGTATCTAAATCTGTCCGATTGTTAATAGGATGCGGATATGGTATACCCATTTCTTACCGATTATTATCCATCCGATTAAATTATTCGATTAAATTACTTATTTAGATTTATTATTCTTATTTTTATAAATTTTACTTATGATATGTGATTATTATTCTATATTTTCTACTAAAATAGTTACCAAAATTGTTAAATTCTTAAATTTCTAACACAAGCCTCACAAATAAAAAGGTAAAGAAATAAACAAGTAGTTGAAAACTTGTATTCAATCTATATTCATGCCCATTTAAAAAAATCTACTTAAGAAAATAACTATCCGTTTATCATCCGAATCCGACGGAATCCTTCCGAAAACCGATAGGATATTATCCGAATCCGTCCTAATATAATAGGATACGGATATTGATATCCCACTATCCGATCCGAATCTGGTCCGTTTACACCTCTACTTTTGAGACATGAAGAAACAAGATGTTTTCTTAAAATGTTGGTAATATGGATCTAATCCTTTGTTTCATGGATCTAGTAGAAGAGAGTATATATAAAAAATATTTAGACAAGTTAGAAATGATCAAAAATTTTATTTGCTTTTGATGCTTTATAAGTAATAAGTTAATTGATATAGTAATATGTTTTGTTTTGTTTTGTTTTTTTTTGTTTTGTTTTGTTTTGTTTTTATTTTTTTATTTTTTTTATGTACGAAAAAGATAAGATTTTGTTAAAGAAAGCTTCAAGATCCCACCAAATCAAAGAGTTCAAGATGAAAATGTTTATCTTATCTTTAATGTGTGTTTCAGGAATCTTCTAGAGTCTTTTATCAAGATGTGGTTTCCAGTTTACATGGTGCTTCTAGTACTTTGGATTGGAATTGCAAACAGCACCCAAGAACGGGGAGACACGGAGAACAAGACAAGTTCCCGAGAGCGGGGCCGCGGGAGCAAGAGGGGAGCGCCACCACGGGACCGCCGCCCACGGGAGGTCCCCGACTTTCGGAATGAATTTTTTCGTGTGCAAAAAAAAAAAGAATTGAAAAAAAAAGCAGGACAAGATAAGCACATAGGGTGACTTAATTTTGCAAGTAAAAGATAAAGGGTTATTATTCTTCAAGCAATTCACACCTGACCCAAATCACTTTAACACTGGCCTGTTCACACACAATTCAAAACAATAAATAACGCTTTCTTAGCATGAAAACATACACTACAAAGATAATTATTTTATACATAAATTGATCATGCCAAAAAGTCATTTGTATTAAGATAGAAAATAAAATTTATAATTTTATATTATATACAACATGTCAAAGAAACAAAGTCACTCATCCCGCAACAAAAATTGCACCAAATACACACAAACTTACTAGAACCTTGTAGAGAAAATAGTGTGATCTCACACTAGATAGGAATACAACTTCATGACAAAACCAATATCTTGGCCTACCAGTTGCATCCCATCTTAGGGCATTTATTATCAGCGCTAGCCAATAGACATTCACGCTTGAATCCTTCTACCTTACTGTAGCTTTGCTGAAGCCACCATGAAAAATGCTTACGTTGAAGGAGCACTACAATAGTTTTAGAGTCGCTTTTGATCCAAATTTTTGTAAACTACAGCCTCTACACCCTTTCTAAGTCAAGATGAAAGCTTTTGTTTCTATTTCAAAATTTGTTCGTACCCCAAAAGAAATATAGAATGGGCATAAGATATTGGCGTCTTCATCATGAAAAACACCTAAATTCCCTATATGACCTGAGATATCCATCGAACAACCATTAATATTCGATTTGACTCAACCTCAAAAAAGAGTAATCCAACATATTTCTTGGAGAGAAAGAGACTGGAGCACAACTCCAACATTAAAGATTCTAAAAATGTTGGTATAGAATAGACAAGAATTGCATGTCTCCTTCTCGATACTGTGATATTAATCAAGTCATAAAAATAGAAAATATCACACTTCTTTTTATTATTTTTTGGATTGAAGAGGGCTGTCTCATTGGCTGGCAAATCTTGCAACCCAAGTTTCAAATCACCAAATTTCTTGGAAATCCAGAAGTAAGATGGACAAAACAAATCTATTCTACAGTTACAAACAGGGATAGATTGCCTAATTTTCTTAAAAATATTGATAGCTAAATCTCACGTTTTACATGTCATTTACATCATTGTCAATCCAGGTGGTATGTTTCATCTTTTGCCGGTAAGAGGCTTTAAATATCTGTTGAAAAGTCAGCATAAAAAAAATAAAGGTAGTTTTCATCTGGACCCCCTGAGGTTTGGTCTATGTCACTTTTAGTCCAAAAAAATTGAAACTTTGCATATGTCTCTCCTGTAGTATAGAAGAAGTTAATTTAAGGACAAATTATCACTTTTATGACGAATTTGTCCTTTTTCATTTTTTAAATTTTTTTTATTTTTAATTTTTTTTACATTTGAAGGGTTTAAAGTTTATTAATTTACAAAATCAGACCCTCCTTCATTACCTGATTCCCAAATTCCCAAATCCCTGGTTCTACCGCTTCTAAATCTTTATTTTCCAAATCTTAGTTGAAGATTAGGAAATGAAAATTAATGGTGAAACGTAATCTCCATCTAGTTGAGAGCGAGAGCGAGAGAGAGAGAGAGAGGGGAAGAGAGGGAAACCAGAACATAGAAGAGTGTAACCAAGAAGATAGTTTGAAATCGATCGAGAAAATCATCTGCAACGAAAGCTCCAAACAGAGGAAGCATGTGAGACACCCCTGTCCAAGTATTAACGTTCACATAAAAAAAAAACCTTATTAATCATTTCTCAATTTCTCAAATGAGAAACAAATAAAGAGAAAGAAAGAGAAAGGAAATGAAATTAATTAACACTTACCGATGATTGAAAACGGCAGATCTCCATCGGTCTGTTTCAGATCTAATCGCCGATTGACCTCTGTAATTGACTGAACCTTTAACCGTTTCTGATAAATCAGAAGAATGATCCATTGCTGATGAACTGAGTTAAATCTGTTTCACAGAAGAGAAAAAAACCTTATTAATCATTTTTCAATTGATCGAAACAAAACAAAGAAAGAGAAAGAAAGAGAAAGGAAATGAAATTAATCAACACTTATTGATGATGAAAACGGCAGATACCCATCGGCCTGTTTCGGATGCAATCACCAGTTGACCTCTGTAATCGACTGAACCTTTAACCACTTCTGATGACAGAGAAGAACCAGAGATTTGGGAATTGGGTAATAGAGGAAGGTCTGATTTTGTAAATTAATAACTTTTAATCCCGTAAAATGTAAAAATAAAAAATTTAAATTAAGAAAAAAAAATAAGGGCAAATTTGTCCTAGAAGTGATAATTTGTCCTTAAATTAACTTTTTCCATACTACAGGGGAGGCAGATGCAAAGTTTCAAGTTTTTTGGACTAAAAATGACATACACTAAACCTTAGGGGTCCAGATGAAAATTACCCAAAAAATAATTGGACTTAACTCGGATTTTTATCTACAGAGTTACAAATTATAAAAGATAGGGATATGAATAAAATTAGATGAAGGCACTAAGCTATGCGTACTGTTTGAATCATACCCAACCTCTTTAAATATAGGGATAAGAATTTCGATCAAGTCAGGTATTTCAAATTGCTGTTAGAGTTCAGATCGGACTCTACAGCTACAATCAAGTAATACTCTATTAACAGATAAGATTCATCTCCCCAGGAAGTAGTAACAATTATAGAGTTCTATTTGAATTCTATTACTGTACAGTTAATGTAACCTCTCCTAAGATTTATAAGTATTCACACGTTTCTCATTATCAGTTATGCACTGTTGAGTTGCTCTCTCTAGTATTGAGAGCTCTACAAGTTATTTTCTTCTCCTAAAGCTATGGCTTCCTCTAACTCGATCATCGGAGATGTTCCTTAATTAACTTGGTCAAACATCTTTTTTGCAGGTTATTCATTTGCGCTGCTGAACAAGATTTTCCAATAACATTTGGTTTGCCCTTTTATGGGTTTGAGTGTTAAGACCAGTCACTCACCACCTTTGCAAGTGAGAAGCAAATTTCATTGTATGACCAAGACCCGGATGACTGCCAATATTGACCATTTTACATTGAACCTGGTCCAACTGCTAAAGTGGGAACTCGATTTTCAATTGGATTTTTTTTTGGTAAAAGATGATTTTCAATTGACACAAGAAATTTTTATAATTAAATGTCTCTTGTGTAAATTGTATCTCACATGGTGTAAGTCAATAATATAGACTTTCCTTGCTTACCGATTATGGAACCATTGAATTTTCCTTTTCCACTCATTAATAACTCGAACCCAGAAAAAAACAGAAAGAGAGCCTAAACGAAAAATCGCTTTGGCTTTTCTTTTTTAAATTGAAATTTTATTTGATTCCCTTTTTCTTATTAAAAAAATTGAACATGATGACTTCAACTATGTGACTTTATGTTTTCAGAGTCTAATCCATTTTCCATGTTCAGCAAAGGAACATTTAGTCAATGCCATAGACATGCCTTTCCACAAAATGGTGAGAGAGTGTAGTTTTTAGAAATTTGCATTTATAAATTTTGTTTATTTGTCAATGTTGGTTGTTTATCAGAAATTCATTTTCTCTCAGATATGGCACTTTCACCGCACAGACAAATATTATGAACAATATTTCAAGGGTGTGGAGGTTTATTACGAAACTACTTTGCTTTCAATATAAAGATAGAAATTTTAATGGAACTGAGTTCTCTACTGCAGATCATGAAATTAACATGAAGATAAATCATTTCATACATTACCCAAAAGTGAAAAATAAAAAAAGAAAAGAAGAAAAGAGAGGTTGACCCATGAAATTCCAAGGAGATAGTTTAGTTGACAAATGATGATTATTTAAGGAACCATGAGGTCATGAGTTCGATTAATTACGCCTATCTCTATGGCAGAATGACACGGTCTAAGCTACATCAATGCTGAGATTGAAAAAATAGAAAACTTTGAGCTTTATCTAACAACAGATCTAATCCTAATACATTCTAGTTTACGAGGTTATGAAGTTTGTAAGGAACCACGGGAATAATCGAGCCAAAGGCCTAGAACCCCCTTGTGTTAAAGGACACAAGATGTGCTACCATTTAGTACACAACTTAACAATATTTTTTTTCCATTTTATTTTAAAGCAAATTATATGCACTTTTTAGGTTTGTAAACTATTACGTTTGCATCCCTGTGTTAGAGGACCCAGATGGGTTGATCTCATGAGACAAGTGAAAATATTGCTCACTCACCCCGAGACCAAACGATCTACTTTTTGCCGGATGTTAAAGGAAAATTTTAAATCTATCCATTTTTTCATGGATGAACCCCGTGTGTCCACCCCATCTTTATCCAAAGCTACATGAAAAGGGTTGAAAGGATTGGATGAAAAAATCAAAAGCACTCCTTGCATGCATGTAGACTACACTTTAGATTTATTTATTTATTTTATTTTTAAACTATTTAGAATACAAGAACGATCTCTGGCCCCTCTCGAAGAGAGTCTCCCAATGAATACTTAATAAGCTAAAAGATTTTACCACATGTAATATTCTAATTCAATGGCGTTCATTGTATTTATCTTAATTGTTGAGTTAAAATATTAATGTGTGTCAATGATGGGTTTGTAAAGCGGTTAAAGGCCCAACTTCACTCGGGGAGGTCTTGGGTTCTCATCTATTCGGCGGAATTAATTATATAAAAGCTCTCTTGAGGATGTCACTCATCCATAAGGAGAACCTCTATAAAAAAAGGTCTTTAAATGTGGTTAAAATCCTATAACTCATTAGAAGAGCCCTTCCAAGGAGAGAATCCTCCCGATCTAGAGTCTCTTTCTCAAAATATTTTCATTTCTTATCAACAAAATAAGAACGCTAGAGGGGCTATCTGCAAGCCCATCAATTGCCCATTTATCTGGCTCAATGGGCTTTTGGAGGGCTTTGCCCGAGCAAGTTAAGTTGTGTTTGGGCCTTTCAGCTTCCCAAGGCGTAATCACGCGCGCAACTTCCAAACACAGACTTGTAAAGGGCCCAAAAAGAAAAAAAAAATAATAGGTGGACAGGGAGAAAGGGTTTCTCTGCAGTTCGCTTTGCAGATTCAGCGTCTCTGCTCACGTCGTCTTCTCCCCAAAATCAGAGGCTTCGAGGGAAATCTCTATTGCTCTGTCTCTGTGTCATGCAAGCACACGGACATCAGTGATAAGCGAAGGCGATGGAACGAAGCATATTAGAAAGCGAACGTCTTCAAATGGAGCAGATAAGGGAGCTTGAAATGGAGGAATTGCAGGTCGAGGAAGTCGACGACACTCGTTCCTCATCATCTGACGCTTCTGAGTAAGCCAATAGTCTCTTTCCGTTATCAAATTTTAAATTTCCCCTCCACCGAAAGTGTTCTCTGGTTCCTTAATATAAAATAAATTTGCTCTCAATTCCGGATTTTGAGCAAGATAACGATCGCAATTGGCAGCTTAATATCAAATTAATTATTGTCTTTTCCAAGTCATTGTATAATGCTTTAGATTCCTTGCTTGTTGGTTTCAGGTTCCTTTTGCCTGACATCTCTTAATCAAGAACTCAGAAAGAAAATTGTAAACCACTATGTTTTGCCTCTTTACGCGTCTATTTTCTATGGATATTCAATATAGTGACTCAAAATTGGGATGGGATTAAACTAAGATGTGGGGGGCTAATCCTGCTGTTGAAAATTTATCTTAAACATGGCATATTGCCTTATTCGCTGCACAGTCTGCAACACCTTGTTGAAGGCATTTATTCTCTGTGCTTCCTATAGCTCGATATAGAAAGTCCTCTGTGGTTCTTGATATAATTCTTGTTTTGCAGCAGCTTATTTAGTTCTTACAACCTGTCCTAAAAAAGCTTATGGTTCTTAAGATGACCTTTTCTGTTCCTGGAGTTTATGGTATTCAACAGCACTTTGCCTTGTTCACAGAAGGTGGCTCATTGGTGACGGCCCAATAAGTCAAACCTAAAATAAGTAGTTAGGAATGAAATCTGGAGTAATGGATTAGAGCTTGTGCAGGGCAGATGAGGAGTGTCGAAGACTGCTACCTTAGAGAGACTGTCCCTGTTTTGTTATCGTTAGGGTATAGGTAGTTGTAGTTGCGGATCACCTCCCTCTGTTCCCAACTTTTGAATGAGGCTTGAAAGATATAAATCCAAAGAAATTCACTGACATCAAACTTGGGTCGTTCTTTGGGATAATTATCAATTAAAAGGTCTATCTTGTATGAATTATTGGTTTGATACCAATTATGGTGGTCACTTGAGCATGTGAAGGTACAGAATCGAAATGATTGAAGACTAGTTGGTAGTTTTTTCCCTGTATATCCCATGCCATATCTGAAGACAAACAGATGGCACACATGTTGTGTTACTTTGAATTATATTATATGACTCACTGGTGTGAGTTGGCCTGTAAGAAGCCCTTCTGATGTTGTGCTGTAGAGACAACTCCTTTTTGTACATTCAGTCTTGAATATGATCCAATGATGTGATTTAGGCTGAAAGAAGCACTCCTGCTGTAATATTCCACTGGCCACTCTTTGTGTTTTCACCTGTCTATTTCACACACAAGCGCAAAAAAGACCAAAGCATTCGATTTGTATGAGTCCTTTCTTTCAGGTTTAGGATTAGTAATTAAACATTTCATACATAAAATGTATCAATCAACTTATGTTGATATGATGAATCACATACACCACCAATCGTTTCGTTGAGCCATGAACCGTGCAAATAGAAGTTATTGTTCAATTAGATAAAGCTAAACACAGAAAGAATGGTAACCATCATGAGGAAAGGAGTGGTTACCAAAATTCTACAAGGACATGCCCTATCTCTGAGTTAGGAAAACAGTCTTCCTATGCTTCTCAACATTGGACAAGTACATAAATACTATCGCAACTGTGTGGCCTCCAAGCTATTTATTGCAAGTTTTACCTCCTTTGGTGCATGAACTTGGTACAGTTTATTTTGGGCCATTTAAATTTTTTAAAACAATGGCCCTATCAGATTTTGAAATATCGAAGTCCAAATAGGAGATTGACTTTGGACCCAGGTTGGTAGGTTACAGCATACCAATAGGTACTATTCTATATATAGTTTAGCGATAGAAATCATCATAGTTGCTACTGTTGGCGAACCAAGGTGTTGGAGAGGGTAAAAGAGCAAGCTGACACCAACTAGGCAGTCAAGGCAACCAGGCACCTAAATTGACAAGGTTGACTGGATGACACCTTGACAGCTTGGGTTAAAGCTTAGAATTAATGTAAAAATATATAGAGATCTCACTGAGGTACCGATATCTTACGTTGACACTGTTTCCTTAACTTGTCTTCTGTCTTTTTTCTGCCCTTGAAAATGCTGAGATCTTGGTGAGACCTTGTTCCGTACTCATCAGGTAGAGAAATTATGCAACTGTCGTGTGATTTATGAGGAAAAAAGGGTGCTACGCATGCAAAAGGTTCCTGCCACTGTCGGGGGCGGTCGGAATACATGCAGCCTTACTCCTGCTTTTGCAGAGTGGCTTTTCCTGTGTTGAGCCAAATGACAATTTGGTCACAGTGGAGCAACCTTGCATTCATCGTAGGCCCATCCTCACGAGACTTTCATTAATTTAGTTATTGTAGTTTAAGGTTAAATTTTGATAGCAACTTATGAGAATTGTTTTCAAGTATATATGCACCTACTTTTCTGGTGAAATTACCTTTTATTCTATTGTCACTACTACCATCTATGACTCCTAAATTTTGTGGTGTTGAATTGAAGTAATCGTGGAGATGGGGGAGAAGGTCCAAGTGGTGGATTTACCTATGACACACATTTGGCTTCCTTGCATACTTATCTTGGTGGTAGGCACTCGGAGACACTGGTGCTTGTTTCCCGAAAGTTTTTACTTTTGATTGTTAGAAGCTTTATGATTCACTTGTACTTCACAGATGTGGAAGACACTCATCACAGGCTAACTTTCTTGGATGGTGGTGCTGTCTTGAACCTTCCAGTGTTCTATCTTGAAGGTAACTAGTTTTGGCACAAAAAAATGGTTTTATTTTTTAATGTCTCTCTCTCTCTTGTGGTGTGATTTCCCATTTTCCTTTATTTAATATTATTCTGAATTTGTATGTCAGTATTGTGGTTAGTGATCAACCTTAGTAGTTGTTGTCTTAAGATGAAATCCATTTAAAAAGAAAACCATTCAAGTAAAAGCTCTTCCCCCCCTTCTTTCTAGGTACTTGATTTTTTTTTTCCGGTACAAAGACGGGGCTAACAACCCAAAGGAACAAACAGAAAACTTAACTTAAACAAGACTCTCTAGGTACTTGATTTTACTTGAATATTTTCATATTGTGGGGTTTCATGTGGAAACAAGCCGAGTTTTGGCGAATGATCGACTTGCCTCTGAAAAGGCATGATAAATTTGTTGGAGAGTATCAAGAAATTGACTTGTTGCACTCACTCCTCTAGAGCTCTTATATTTTCCCCTTCATTACTTTTGCCTCTTTTTTCTGTTTGGAGTTTCATGGTGTTGCTTTTTCTTCCTTTTGTTATCAGGAGCTGTTCTGTTGCCGGAGGCCACTCTTCCTCTGAGACTTGTTCAGCCTAGTTTTATAGCTGCTGTGGACAGAGCACTAACCCAACTCGATAATCCTTGCACAATTGGTGTGGTATGTGATCTATTCTTTAACATATCGTAAGTTTCTCAGTCTGACTTTAACGGCTCAACGGTAAATGTAGAACATTGATTAAAAATTTGGTACAGGTTCGTGTTCATAGGGATCCATATGATGCAAGGCTAAGGTTCTCTTCCATTGGAACAACTGCTGAGGTATAGATTTGAGGAAAACATTTTCAGTAGTGTCTTGAACCTTAATATTGGTATGCTTTGTGAGACTGACGCAAGTGGAGTGGTGAGAATGCATTTATGATATAGATAGTATAATTATTAAGTGGTATTGTAATAATCCAACACAAAAGAAGGTGCAATTGGTCATTAGGGCAATGACAATCATGAGAAGTTTATGTTTTCAATTCTTAAGGTTTCTCTAGTACGGTAGAGAGTAATGTCTGATTTTAACTTGTGGATAAGTGAGGTCTGGCATAATGATGGGTCATAAATCTAAATCTATCGTTTTTGCCAAATTGTTGTCTCTATTAGTATGTCAATATCTATGTGCATCTTGCTTTTATGAGGTGGTGGGCTTATTTTCATACTGGAGCCTAATACAACAATCTGCCTGTTTTTGTAGAGAAATAGACAAATATAGATTGTTGTGACAAATGAAACTAGTTATTGTGAATGCTAAAATGGTTTCTGTACTTCAAATCATTCACAATTTTTACACCAGGTTTTCTGCTTGATTTGCGCCTATTGTCGCAAAATCTAGTTTGGTTGTTAACTCAGTTTCCACTTGTATATAGCAGTCAGCCTATTGCAGCATCATTTAAAAACTTCGAATAAGATTTTCTGTGTGATCTTAGATTGTTACTTCTTAAAGTTAACATTGCTGCAAACAATCAGTCAACCACAAAAACTGATGAAATATTTCCTTGCCCTTTCCTGAAAATGAGATAAAGTGATCCTGTCTGGATGTTCATACTTCATAGTTCATGGTGTTATCTTTGGTATCTTGTTCTGGTTTGGTAAGATTTGTGGCATTTATCTGTTAGTCTTATGGTGGTTATTCACTAAATTGTGTAATATTACCAACAGCTTATTAGATTTCCAATGCAATGTCCCAGATTCGGAAGTATCGCAGGTTAGAGGATGGTTCATTAAATGTGGTTACTCGTGGTCAACAGCGATTTCGTCTACGACGTCCTTGGATAGATGTGGATGGAGTTGTAAGAATTACTTTGATTTTCTGACAGACATGAGATTTGGTACTTATGTGTTTCATGTAACTGATTTGTTAGCTGTTACCATATTTGCAGCCATATGCAGAAATCCAAGTTATCCAGGAAGATTCTCCTTTGAGGACACCCAAGGATGCTGTTGGACAGACAGCATCTGTAAGCAACTCACGGAGTAGGCATTTCTTGGCCAGTTCGTCCTGATGTTTCCAAGCAACATGGATGTGGGTATGGGGGCCATGATTCTGAAACAATGTCTGAGAATAGCTTTGAGAATGATCTTTCTCCAACTGAAATGAGACTGCATCAGTCTGCAATTGATTCCCACAGAGAGCATGATAGGATTGATGGAAGGACAAGCAGTGAAGATGACGAGTCTGAATGCAACCCTAGTAGTTGGTGGTGGAGGTCCAGCACTTATGACTCTGGGAGGTCAACTCACTTGATGATTGAGAGAGGTAGTGAAAATAACAGCTCTGGTGAAGTGTGTGGTAACCAGCTCCTAGTTGGAAAAGGGAGGAAGGAACACCGACGGGCGAACTCAAAATGGTTGCGTGGACCTCCACGAGCATTTTGGCCCCAGTGGGTTTACCAGATGTATGACTCCTATTTTCTTGCTTGGCGGGCTGCAGGTAATGTGACTGGAGTGACAGTTTGTTCCGTAATTGATAGATGTAGCACTTGATAGGTTTTCTAGTATCATATATAGCAACCCCGCATTATCCCATCAAAATTTATAGGCTTCACGGATCCTTCGACAACAATTTAGGAAAGATTAAGATACTCAAAAAGGGAGCTGAAATTAGGAGCAAAGGACACTAGAATGAAGAAATGAGATAATAGAATGAAAGTGAAAGGGTAGAGCAAAGCCCTGGAAATCTTGAAAAACTCAGCTACATGGTGTTGACAACGCGTATCCTTGCTCGCCAAGAGGATCTATCTCAGGTCATACTGGGCACCAGTATCATATATACTATTTGTGATTTATGCCTGTATCAATTACTAAATACTTGTCATACTCATTTGCCAATCCTATCCAGTCAATTGCCTCAAAAGCAGAATCAAACTATCATATATTTTTGGGTTTCTACTATTCCTTTCCTGAGATGAGATTGCTTGTTCTAAAAAACAGCCTTTGATTCCTGTTAATACAACGATGCTGCATATAGATACGTGTCATAGACATTCTCAAACATATTCAGTCATTTACTCAAAGCAGATCTGGGTTCCCCCTGTTTCCTTCCTGAGATGAAATGACATGTTCTAGACAGTAGCCTTTGGTTCCCATTAATGTTAGGATGGTGCATATAATAGCTGAGGTTTAAGGGGCCAAGATGAGATGGATTAAGGTCAAGATCTCGATTCAACTTGACGCATAAAAGTGCCCTCATTTGATTCAAGACGAGTTATCACTAGAACTTGATCAAGTGGGTAGATTTATTTTGGTTTTTTTAATCAATATTTGCTGGGAAAATTTTCAAAGTTGCCCCTGTGTTTTGGTATAGAAAGCTTACCTCTTGAAGTTGTTGTTGTCCCCCCCCCCCCCCCCCGAATTTATGAAATGTATGCTTTGATTACTTTTGTTTTGACTAGATTTTGTGCTCTAAATGGGGTATTTTGGACATTTAGTTCATTGTAGCAGTTACAACCTATTGGTTTGAAATTAATCTCTAATTTAGACATGGTTTTTTAAAATAAATCTTATATTGCCATTGTGTTCAAAAGGCCTAAAATAAACAATATAGGATGTTGTAAACCCTTTTTCCTACATTATATCCACCCAGATGGTCAATCGAGTTGGCAGAGTAAAAAATACATCCCAGCTCATAGAGATCTTGCCCCAACTCAATCTTTTAGGGAGCGACTTTGGCAGTGAGAGCAAGATCTTGAAACATGGTGCATGTTATGTGTGTGTTTGGACATGGAATGTTGATTGGCCTACATCTTAGAAATATGACAGTTATATGCAGCAGATAATAGTGCCTGAGTGATATATTTTTAGACAAAGTAACAGAAATGCTTAAAGCATTCAAGTTTTTGGATTCAATATAGCTAGTGCATGGAAATATTGTGGTCTTGGGCTAAATTTTTCAATAAATAGAGAAGGCTTTCTTTCTTCCGATGTTTTGTCAAATTTGCCTTATTATGGGTTCTGGAAAAACTCCCACTTCTCTTCCTTGTCCCTCGAACCTAAAATGCTAATTGTTAGAAAGTCGGTTCATTGAGAAACAAAATGATATCTCTGCTTGATTGCCTCCCTCCTCTCCCAACTCACACCACCCCCAACCAAACAAATAAATTGACGGAATGTAACTGTATTTTATCATTTCTGAATTGTATCAATGATAGCAACCATTTTGCAGATATGTGGAGACAAATAGTACGCGTTCCTAGCATGGACGATCTTGTAAAGAAGCCGGACCTTTTATCATTCTGTATTGCCAGCAAAATTCCTCTGTCTGAATCTACTCGGCAGGAACTGCTAGAGATAGATGGAGTTTCCTATAGATTGCGTCGGGAAATTGAGTTACTTGAATGTTTTGATCGTATACGCTGCAAGAACTGTCAGGTAGTATGGTCTTATTAGATATATGTGTATCACTTAATTATCATTGCAATCTTAAACCTACATTTGAATGATTCTGTTGCAAAAGCTAAAACTGGAAATTAAGGATACCACTAATTTTACATTGAAGGAAGAGGTTGGTTTTGGATAATGGGAGTTGTTATGTAGTTTTGGAACCTAGTATTTGTTGTATGTGATGCTGTAACACTAAATTGGCTGGACTGACTGGCTCTGGAACCTCAAGTCCAAAAAAGTACCAGGCTAACTTGGGTTTTGATTACAGTGGTTGGTAGGGTGTTCTGTAATCTTCATTCTATTCAATTTGGAGTTAATGCTTCTATAAATATGCAAAGGAAACAAAGAATACTCCTATCCCAGTTTAGTCTTATTAAAATTGGATTCTTTGCTTCTTTTCTGTATTTATGGAAGAATGTACTCATTTACATACAAATTGAATGGAGTGAAGTTTTCTTGAGCTTGCAAAGCTTGCCAATGCTGGTGAGTTGCATATAATGCTGCTTGGGTGGTTGTTACTTTGCTTTCAATATCTTCCTATTCGTAGCTACCATCTTCCTGTCATCCCTTCTTTTTTTAATCTTCATATTTCTTAGCTTTTCTTCTCCAGTTTCCTTGTTTTCCCTCTGCTTGTTTCTCCTATACCTTTCTGCTACTTTATTCTTCTCTTTTAGCAGTATTGTTGACCTAAGTAAAGTTTCATTCGAAGTCCAATTTTTGCATTCCATCTGAACTGGATATTATGGATGTGGGAACACCTGGCATATGCAAAACTATAGAACATCACTCCTAAAGCCTCTGCTTGCTGTGAGATTGAACCAGGAATAACTGCTGGTTCTATAGGTTATCTCCAGGTCCTGTTTTAGGTTCTCCTCACACCATTCCAGGCTGCAATTTTGAGGGGTACTTGGTGGAGTTGTTAAGAGTTTTATCGGTGGCCTTCACCTGAAATTTCAGCCCAAGCATAGGCCTGTTGAGAGAGTTCTCTCAATTTGAATTTCTCCCACTGCCACTGGTGTTCATCAAATGTTGAATTTTAAAGACAATCCTTCGGTTTGGTTATTTCTAATCCTAACTTATTTCCTGTTTTTCAAAAGTACCCTGTTTTTTCCTTTACCCAAATTTATGCTTTCATTTCAAGCCTGTATCTGTTTTTTAAGTACAATCCCTCTTGTATCCTAACTCATATTTTCCTTCCAAAGTTACCTTTTAGGATTCTTTTTTGTTACTAAATCATCACCCCTCTTTTAAAGTCTTTGGTCTATTTACAAAATTGTCATCACTCTTTAGTACTTGGCCATTGGACACTCAATAGGGTCCATGGCAACGAAAATTGGGCCTTCCAGTCCTGTAGTCACATTAGCTTGCGACTTTAGTGGATGAAGTGCCTGGACATTAACCAATCAACATGTCTTTTGGCGAGTTGTTCCAGTAATGACTACACCAGTAGTGTAGTGTCTTCATCCTGTGAGCTCAATACAAATAGAAAAACCCTATAGGCATTTAATATCCAGTTTTTTTCTTTTTCTTTTTTATTTATTTTTATTTTTTTCCACCCTTCTGGGTTGGGGGGGGGGGGTTGGGTTTTGTTTGAGAGGACTCAAAAGAGTTTCTGAAACATGTATGGAACATCAAAACACCAGCACTTTCTCAGTTACATGAGCCATACACAAGAGGCTTTCTTGTCCGTAGAGGACCTAACAGAAGACCGTGCTCCGAAGCTATTGCACTGAGAGGACAAATATGTGCAGTAGAACCTTCAAGTCTTGCATACTAGTTAAGTCTTTTTACAAGTGGTTAACATGAAAAAGGCAATTTATTGATTGGAGAATAGTAATTTGGTGAAGTATGGTAGTGTTAAATAAACAAACAGGTGGAACGCCAAAAATTTCTTGTATAATCATCTTCTTGTGCCCTTTATGCAGGCTTTGATTAGTAAAGATTTTTGTGATTCCGTTCTTGAGTGCTTTGCTGATATGGCTTTACATACTGTTTTGATTATTTTTTTTCCAAATCATAACAAAATTTCCTGTTCTTGCAGACTATAATTGCAAAACGAAGTGATATGTTGGTGATGTCTAGTGATGGCCCCCTTGGTGCTTATGCGAATCCACATGGTTTTGTACACGAGATCATGACTGTCTACAAAGTGAATGGCTTAGCACTAAATGGACATGCATCCACAGAGCATAGCTGGTTCCCAAAGTATGATTTTGAGCTGTCTCTTGACTTATTTTTGAACTTCATATTACTTTGTTTCCTGACATTATAATTTTCTCCACTGTCTGCTTTAGTCATTGCACATCATATGGAACCTGTGAACTTGAAGTTTCTTGGAAGTTTTGGGCAAATATGATGCTCTACTTGTATAATTAAAAGTTGTATAGTATAGTTTAGTTGTTGGCTTACTCATGTTTGTTATCGTTTGCTATATATTTTTCAGTATTAAGAAATCTGTTATAGATAACTTAGGTATGGCAATTAGGGTTTAGTTTAAGGTGCGCCATCAAAATCTTTTATAGATGGTAGACAGATAGAACACAGTAATGGGCTCATGTCTACTATAAGCTTGGGTTGAGTTTTACAGGTTGGACCCTTTTATCAATGCGTAGCTGTTATTCATTGCAGTGGACCAAAAGTATGGGTAGAAGAGAAAGGAGAAAGTTGTCAGAAGTGAAGAGAAAGGAGAGCAGACCACTTATTCAAGCACTGTTGAACAGCCTTATGTTAATAATTAAGGGAGTTCTGATGGGTAAAATAAACAGCCCTACTTGTTTCTAACCAACCATTAGCCCCTGAATAGAAATTATTTTCATAGACAATAAGGACAAGAGTTTGGAAGCCTGCATGCAAGAAGTTAAGGCAGGAGAAAAGGCATGGTAAGGATAAGCTATTGAAAATCTTAATCTGGATGCTCAGATGGAGCGGGGCTTTTCACTAGTATGGGAGCTCCAGCTATTCCTATTATTCTTAAAAATGGCTTGCTTAAGTTCAACAAGGAAATCCTTCCCCTAACTTGACATTGCTGGAGGAGTTGGAATCAATTCTATTTGACCTTCACTTACCTCAAATTTCTTGACCTGCTGACATTGGGTGATGAGAATTTGTGGTCTTGTATTTCTTGAACAAAACCCTTGTAGGCCACTAGGTAGTAGAGTCTCTGGGAGGAAATACTCAAAACTATCTTGGCATTTACTCTTCCATAGGAACACTAGCAGCTAATGTTGTCCACAAATTGTGTGACAAATTTTCCGACTTTTTCATTACTGTCATAATGGGGTTTTCCATTATCATTTCTTGTTGCTAATTGACTGCTAATTTAACTGTTTCTGTAGGTATGCTTGGACATGTGCCGTCTGTGCCACTTGTGAATCATTCATGGGGTGGCTTTTCACGGCCACTGAGAAGAACATGAAGCCCAAATCATTTTGGGGTATTAGGACTTCCGAAGTCTCCGATGATACGCGTGGCTCCCAAGTTGCAGATGGTGGCTCCTGAGACTTAGAGGTATTAATGTTGAAATCATTTACTTCTGTGTATATATAGGTTTTACCTGATTCATACCCTAAAAGAATACAGTTGTGCCGAACATAAAGTTATGTGGCCACTTGTTAAGCCATTTGGTTCACATGGTTCCAGAGGTGGATAACCATTTTTTGATACGCATAATGGGTTAGGTTTTACTTTTAGAGTTTCTGAAAAGAAATGAAGAAAATTTTGTTTGTAAATTGTAATTGTCAATCCTACTAAATATGAGATCCACAATGGAAAGCAATTGCTTTAACATTGGAGCATATGATCATAATTCCCTGCAAAACCTCATCTCATCACTGGGAATCACCGAGTTGTAAAATCAAGATAACCATGGGAATCACCGAGTTGTAAAATCATAACATTTTGGTTGGAAAATGCTGAAGTTCAGATGCCTCAGGAGGATAAGTAGATGGAATAGATCTGTTGAGACTGAGGTTGCACTAGGGTTAGGGTCCATATTGTTAGTTTCAGAGAAATCTCTTTTTAATATAGTATTTATTTTCTTTTTAAAATATTGGCCTCTCACTTTCTCGTTAGGAATTGGGAACTAGGAATAGAATAACAACTTATGAATCCCAACATATTTCATAAATATTTTTACTCACAACAATTAAACACATTTTTGACTACATAGATTTGACTTTTCTTGATCAACTGAGTATTGGAATCTTATAAGTTAACGGTGTCTTTAACATTATCTCCAAATAGGGGTGCAAATTTGGTCTTGGTTGTGCAAACTCACCTTGTCTTGCCCTGAGCCTTAACAAATTTGTAATCAAAGTTTCTGTCCGTTGTATGGGTTAGAGTCAGGTCATGGATTAGGGTTAGGATTTGGTTGAGTTAAACTGTGGAAGCCTGACAACATTCAAATCCAAACAGTGTCTTATGAAAAAATTGTTAGTTCTGGGTGGTTCAACGCCACCAAAATTCCAAATTTCTTTTTTTTTGTGGGTAAAGACAAAAATTCCAGCTTATATGGGTGAAAAGCAAGCACACAGGGAGAGGCTTCTATGAGTTGGGGTTGGAAGATTTTGTTTTTGTCACACCTGTTCGCTACATATTTAAGGGAGAGATTTATTTATGGTTCATCCTGTAGTGTTGAGAGGTAGATGCTTTGATCCCAAAGCTTTCACCCATTTCCTTAATTCTTTCTTCCATGGAAGAGTGGTGGAGATTAGATTTAGTTGTCAATTAGCATGACATCATTCTCATTTAACCACCTTATTCGGTTTGGGAGTCCATCAATACATCTTTAGACTTGCTTTGGTTGTAAGAGGAAGTATATGGAAGTGAAGTTTTTTAAACGAAAAAAAGAAAAAAAAGAAAAAAAAAGTAATCATGACCTATGTGATTGAATTAAGTTAAATAATTTTCATACTATATTTGGTAATAAACATTTGACATGTTTAGTTGTTAAAATCAAAGAAAAATAATTTTTGTTTGTTTTTTTTTTTTTTGTGGGAGTGGTTAAGGATGAAACTTATATTAGTTCCCCTTGAGGATAACGTATAATGATACTTGTTTTAAACTTTGCACCACACATTTAGGCGGGAAACTCTTCTTGAAAAATCAATAATGGAATTTAACATAAATGAGTAGTGTAAAGAGTGAAAGGTAGGAGGATGGGGTCAGATGTTATTTAAGTTTAAACATTATGTCTCATCACAAAAATACCTTTCTTCTTAAGTTGGTTCGACATAACAGTTGTGAGTAAAGCATGCATCTTCAAAGGGACATGGCTTCCTAACTATGAATTATCCCATACCAACCTTGCAGCTGAGGGTAAAGCATGCATCTCTAATGGGGAGATGTTGTTCTAATCATAAAGTGTTCATTATTGCATTAAGGTCAAAGGATTAGTTGATTTGTGATTTGAAACCTTCTCAAGCAAGGCTAGATAGATTTCTATAGTAATTGTTGATACGGAATCTCGCTTGTCCTTCTCTGTCACGAACCTGCAAAATACAAGCTCGATCTTGGGGGGTCGAGGTACGTCTCCGACGAGCAAGTTAGTACCAATAATATGATTTCAACTACTCAATATAGAATTCAAATAATTGATCACACAAAGTATGAATACTTACTACATAAAGCTGCCTGAGGTGCTTATATAGCTTTAGATATCAGAGTTAAACTCCGAATATAACTTTAAGAAGAATTGTGTTAGGAAAGTAACTCTAGAAAGAGTCTTTTACCTGACTTATCCTTTCTAGGAAGTTGGCAGATGATAGAAGTTTATCCTGATCGGGTACTCATGACACGATGGTTGGATCGTCCATTAACACTATGGTCGAGACAACTGTATTGAACCCGTTGGTCGGACCGGTCAGAGTAGAATGACTATTTTAGTCATTAACAGTAACTAATATGGCTCAGTTTACCTTAAATTTCGACGAACATGGTTGATAAGGGTACAACTGAAGTCACAGACACAAGGATTACTATAAGGATTGTGTTTTCCATCCATAATACTAAGAACAACTAAAAAAAATCTACAAAAAGCTTCCAGTTCAGAGGCCTCAGTTTAAGTAATTGGAATTAACCTATGTTAATATAAATAAACCAACTGAAGACAATCAACATATTACTTTTGCACAGTTGAATATGTTTCTTGGCATTATATATAAAAATCTAAATAAACCAACAGAAGACAATCAACAGATTACTTTTGCACAGTTGAATCTTTTTGTTTGCATTATATATAAAAATGTAAACTTAATACGATTTTTACACTACAAGTCCACCACTTAGAAAGAAGAAAAACAAAAGATAAATTCATCAACAACTGCCTATAACAATTTCTAGACAAATTCCAAACTATTTGGAAATGAGAAATTTAAAGAGGGTTAAAAAAGAAAAAAAAAAAAAAAAAAGAAAAGAAAAGAAAAGAAAAGAAAAGAAAAGAAAAGAAAAGAAAAGAAAAGAAAAGAAAAATCAGTCAATCATGATTCTTGTTTGTTAATCTACCTAAAACATGAACAACACCTTTATATGATGAGATGATAAGGACTGCAATTTCACCGTGAAAGTGGCCTCTTTATCGCCTTTTCCAACCAACCATAAATAATGAGAAGCAGATTACAAATGTGGTCACCAAGAATTATCAAGAGTCTCGTTTTCTTAGCTGGCTTCCTCTGAATGTACAAACATTGCTACATCACGCCATTTCATGCTCTGCAGCTAAGCTTTCTTCAGTGTCTCTCCATTAAATTCTTGCATCAGGATGAGCTCACCGAGTCTTCCATCAGAGAAAATAATCCTACCTTTTCTACCTACAAGGATCTCCAAAATAGAAAACGACCCATGTCCCTGTGTCCTCTCGCTATAAAACCCACCAGAACACCTGAAGCTTCATTCTGTTTCTGATCGAACTCAGACAGTACTTGAAATTCAATCTTCATTTCTTCCTAGTTTTCATTTCAGTTCTCTCCTGGAGCTCCAAGCGCGCGCATGGCAGTAACTACTGTATCAATCCACAGCATATTATCACGTATCAATCTAGAAGAGTTCGATCTTGATCAAATTATGTCTATAATTGCAGAACCAGAAGGAAAGGTTACAAACCCAGAAGCTCTGATCTCTGGAATGCCTACGGTTTGTTCTACAGAAAATAAGTGTATCGTGTGCATGGAAGGATTTGACAAAGCCGAAGAAGAAGAAGAAGAAGATAAGAGAGGGAAACAAATGCCTTGTGGTCATGTTTATCATACACCTTGCATCTGCAACTGGCTCTCCCTTCACAATTCCTGCCCCATGTGTCGCTGCCCCATTTCATCGTCCATTGCTCATGCAGTTTGACCTGATGATCTCAATTTCTTCATCTTCTCCAACTTGACATCCATGGTTACTGGTTGTTCTTTTGTGGGTACGTAGCATTTTTTCCTTGTAGTGTTGATGATTCGCAGACACTATTAGAAGATCTCATCAATGGAATCAAAATCATTGAATCGTGTAAAACACATGTATAGACAAAGGTGACACGATATTGATTAAAATACTATGAAAGTGAACTTTTACTTGTAACAAATTGAAATACAAAGTGATGGTAGATTATAATCTGTCTCCTTGTACCAAAAAGAGAGAAGAGGAAAAAACAAGAGAGTTTTTCTTGGACCACTCAATAGTCAATAGCACGAGAGCACAATGTGAAAGATGAAACTTCTAGGTGCATTACTATAGTCGTTGTCCTTAAGACGTAATTCACCCCACGGAAGGTGTTATAAGGCAGGTGAACCGTCTCCAGACAAAACCCAAGAACAGTTTTGCTATTGTAAAACTAGAAGATATTCATAGAATTGAGGTGCCTGTACAATTCATGATTCTGTTCGGATTGATCGATTTCACGATCTAACGGTTCCGATTAAACCATCGAATAGATATGTGTATCATATTATACCAGATTGAATCCAATGGATCTACTCCCATCGCCCTTGATCTTGGTCAAAATACACGATTCATATCTAAGTGTGTGCGTGTGCGCGCCAAAAGTGCCTAAACAACTCACCCGCGCTTTTACAGTACACCGTCCTCACTCGTATATTACACACGCATTGGCATGTCTTAATATTATAAATCAAAGTTAATAAGCGGCATCTATTAGTTAACTTGGATTTCGATTTTTTGGTTTCCGATGTAGGACTAAATAAAAACACTTTCTTAAAATATCTAAAGAAAAATTTTACGCACCTATAAATCCAATAAAATAAATCCTTTATTTTTTTTTAATAAAAATAATACATCAGAGTTTGCTGGAAGAACCTTACCTGTATTCTTTTGCTTTTCATCTTTTGTCACAATATATCTATAATTATATTTATAAATTAGTTGCATTAAATCTTTGACTTGTATAAGATTTTTCAAGTTACACGCATAAATGGTGTGTAAAAACTAAATATTTTGAAAAGAGATAATATTGTTATGTCATTATTAAAAGATGTCATCAAGTGCGTGTAATTTTTGTTATTTTCCAGCATACTTACCAAATATCTTTGGACCACCATCATTGAAAGATATTATAAGTTAGTAAAATAATAAAAAGATGATGTTATAATTATTTAAAGATTCTCTTGATATTGTAGTCTATCATCTATAATATATTCCTTGAGTTTTTATTTATTTTACTAATAAACAAAAGAAAATAATTATATCACATGTAGAAATTTTCTTATATATTTTTTATCCCTTCGGGATCTACTAAGAAAATTATTTTGATTTAACAATTTAGGCTTTTTGATACAGTCATCGTACATAAGGCCAACAAAATTTCTTCATAAAATTAATCATAATGTAAAAATTTCTTCATAAAATTAATCCTTTTTACATGAAGCAATGAAATAACCACAACATTGCTCTCTAAGGGTGTCAATTTGATATCCAAAGGGTGATCAAATATATAAAAGACTATCATATTGATGTGTCCAAAAATTGTTCAGTCTTCGGATTCTTACAAAACAACGTCAGTTGTAGGCCGACTCAGAGGTCGGGAAGCCACCTTCGAAGGTTAAGTCAGTAGTTGGAACACTATAAAGCTTTGGCTAGTTGTAGACTTGAATTGAATAACAATAATGGAAGGAAATGATTCAAATACCTTTGCTATGTGCGAACCTTTAGTTTATATAGGGTTTATCTGTTATTCTTGATCGTTGGATTTGTTAATGATCTTTCTTAGTGGTCGTCCGGTCGTAGGGTCTTTCCCCCTTTTTTTCCGGAGTCAGTTATAGTTTTCTCGTATGGCACGATCGTGTATCCCGAATTCCACGAGAACACATTTCTTTTCATAATCGCCGGGTTCCTTCTTCCTCACGCTACTTGATGGTTTAACCTCCGAACCAATCTTGACCAGAGTCATCAACCTGACTGTGACCGAACTCGATTTAATGTTATTTTATCCTTATCACATAACGAACCATTTTAGGAAATAATATAATACAAGTTTCATCAAATGCCATCCTTCCCCTTCCACACCTCATCTCCTCTTCCCCCTACGCAGCCTGTCACCAAACTCATCCGCTTACATTCTTGGAAAAGAGGATACATTGACCTAAAAACTCACACTCAAATTGAATGCTTTGACTTTTTTTCTTTATTTTTTTTAAGGGGAGGTAGTGGAAGGCTTTGACTTTGAGGTACATAAAACAGAGATGACAAATGATCAAATTTAAGTTATGATATTAGTTGACTTGTAATTAAAGATTTGGGTAATGGTTTAAATATCTTAAACTGACTAGTGTTCATAAATAGAGTTAAAGTTAATGTTGTTCTTTGATACTCCATACTCACGTTTTGTTTGATAATCAATTATCAATTGGGCCCCACATATTGGATAATCCATCATGTTCTATGGATTCACATCCTCTGTAACTATAAGGTGTCGATCATTCATTAACCTCTTATACAGAGTTCGTCACATAAACATTGATGGATCAAATAGTAGAGCATGTTTCTTCAAAATATTTCTTTGAATTATCACGATTTTTCCTTACCATTTTCTTATTTTGAGAAACATGCTCCACCATTAGAACCATCGCTATTTACGTGTCGGATTCTTCTTAAAAGGCTGTAGGTTGCCAATGCCGTTGTGGTTGCAAAGGATGTGGATTCGTAATTGCCTTGTTAAATCCTATTCCTCATTTTTGTCTTAAGCATAAAGCATAAAAAATTTCAGGTTCAAAGCTTTGAGCTCTGAAAATGTTTTTGAAAGCAACTTTTATGAAATGCTTTTAAAAGTGTGTTATAGATTATAAAACATGAAAACTACTTGGTGTTTCCAAAAGGTGAGTTTTTTTTCCCCAAAAAAAAAAAAAAAAAAAAACGATGACTTATCAAACAAAAACATTTTCACTATATTCACCAAATGAGAAAAACCTAACGTCAACATGACATCTGTGCATCATCAGCTAACACGTAAAAAGTTGTGGGGTGTCTGCTTTGAGACCAATATTTGGTCTATTTTTGGTAGGAATGGACTTCTCACTGTAGATGTGTCCTTCTTTGAAACCAATATCATATGATTGAAATTCATTTATCACATCAACTTTGCTGATGTGAAAGATAAATAGAATTTCAACCATTTGATGTGATGTACAAGGAATAGAAGGCCATTTCACAGGTCCATTCTCGATAAGGAAATGGATCCGATAAGGAAATGAGTCCATTCCGGGGACACGGTCACATCAAATGGTTGAAATTATTTATCTCACATCACTTAGTTTGACTGATCAATGAATCTTACATTTGAGGCCGAACACAGCACACATTTATAGGAAATGGATGGCGGGTCCACCACCACAAGGAAATGAACCTGACAAATTTCCGCCACTTTGTTTGACTTCTCTCTTATTTGGCCGAAGTTTGTACTAAGCACGAAATCAAGGGCGCCAAATTCCAGAGCCCATATATCAAAGTTGAAGGGGAGCTCCCTGTGATATATATAATACCTGCAACTGTAAGACCCATTTCTCTTCAAAATCCTTCTCTCTCTCTCTCTCTCTTTCTCTAGATATTGGATGGCGGCAACAGCATCATCATGGAAGTCTGATCATGATAATGATAATCTGACGGAGATGGAGATGGAGCGTATGTTCGACCTGGATCTAGCTCTGGTCTTTCCCCAGTTGGCAGTAGAAGATGTCTCCGCAAGTAGTTGTATTGATGGAAAAGACTCATACGAAGAGCACTCTCTGTCTCTGGTATCCAACATGCCTACGGTCATCGTCTCTCCCTCATCAACTAATGTTTGTCCCATTTGTATGGAAGATTTATCAACTACACATCACCCTCAACCAGCAGCAGCAGCAGAAGAAGAAGCTAAACAGATGCCATGCAGCCACATCTTCCACTCATCTTGTATATCAGCTTGGGTTTCTCTCCATCGCTCTTGTCCTCTCTGTCGCTCCTTCTTTCTCCCCTAAAGCCTCCTGAATCCAACTATCGTCTTCTAATCTAATCAATCTCTTTTTTCTTCTCTTATTTATCACCTTTTTTTTTTCTTCTTTAACTTAAATTAATTTATTAAACTTATTTATGTATATTTTTGGGGGGAATTTTGAATTCAAATATATGAGTTTGCTGGCAACCTTGTAATATGTCATTAAATATATAATTATATCTTTTAAACCAATGGTTGCATGAAGCAAGTTGATCATCAACTCTAATCTGATTTAATGGAAACTTTATCCAATTGGGTTCGACGAAAACTTTGACCTTTAGTAAAATTTTCCAATATGAATTTCACATGATCCAATCTAAGTGGTTACTAGCTAGTTGACTTTTATCTTGATGTTAAAAGAACTAAAATTATTTTTTATTATATTAAAAATTCGGTTGACTTTACTATTTGCTGTACCATTTAAGACTGATATAGTAAGATATAGGAACCAAAAGGTACACCGTTTCCATGTGGATTCACATCCTCTGTAATTCTTTTTCCTACAATTCCCTCATAGGATTGTTGTTCAAACTAATTTTGAATTTTATTTAAACCTATGCACAAGATGAAAGTCACAGGATCAATTTGAAAGCTACATTCATGACTAAGATCTGTGATGATCTTGTCAACCCAATCCAATTCTGGATCCCACCAACCTACCTAGTTCTAGACCAATTTACATCAATTCACCAAGTTTCATCGACAATTTATTGTGTATAAAATGGGGTGGGGGTGGGGGACTTTATGAGATCAAACAAAAAATGAACAATTTATTTATTTTTAGATGAAGGATACATGTCCATCAATCAAATTCAAAGGTTGACATACTATTTAGAACATATTCAATTTTTTTATGTTAATTTAATATGAATTTTTATATGTGACTGATAGACATGTATTGATCAAGAGGGAAATGGACCTGATAAAATTTCAAAGTAAAGCTAAGGATTCAGATCATATGCCTTCAACCTACCAATGCCCCCATGCTCCCACATTCAAATGAGGTATTGAGACCCATAGTCACAGATTTGCTTGTGTCAGGTTGAACAGTGTGAGACCCACTCATATGAGTATAGAAGCATGGGAGTCAGACAAGTTGGGGGTAGAGGACTTGGACTCTCCATAGCCCCCTTCCCCTTCTTCTAATTTTTTGAAATTCCCTTAGAGGATATTTCTGACCCTCTTTCCAAGTGTAAAATATTAACAATTGTGCCACTCGTTCGATTTTTTAAATTTTCTAAGAGACCCTTCCGGCCTTCTTTCTTTCTGTGTGAAAACCAACACTTGTCGTCTCTATCTCCCCAAACCCAGACGTTTAGAAATTTCTCACGAGAGACCTCCATGGTTCTCTATTCGATGTAAGAAATACCAGCACTTCTAATATTTTGAATAAAATTTTCATACTGACTTTTTTTAACGTGTGAAAAACCAGCACTCGCACTCATGTATAGAAAATCTCATCTAGTTGGAAACTTGGAATTAATTAACGTCTTATTTTATGATCAACTGCTTTGGCTGGTGTGGTGTGGCTTAATATAAATTATAGGACTATTTTCCCTGTCAAAACGTGATCTCTGCTTTTTGTTTCATAAATGTGCTTCTTTACCATTATAATTGAACCAGCTGGTGGAGCACATCGTTATCAATATAGACAAACTACTCGGAGGAATGATGTTTCCAAAGTAAACGGTCCTTTTTGAGCAGATATTTATTAAAGAAGAAGCAGAAGCAGAAGAAGCAGAAGCAGAAGAAGCAGAGGTTTCCATCATATACTCTTAGTTTTCATTTCATCTCCTCTCCGTCTCTCTCTCTCCTGGAGCTCCAAGTGCATGGCATCAGTAACTAATGTATCAGTGTACAGCATATTATCACGTATCAACCTGGAAGAGTTCGATCTTGATCAAATTATGTCTATAATTGCAGAACCAGAAGGAAAGATTACAAACCCAGAAGCTTTGATCTCTGGAATGCCTACGGTTTGTTCTAATGAAAATAAGTGTATCGTGTGCATGGAAGGATTTGATAAAGCTGAAGAAGAAGAAGAAGAAGATAAGAGAGGGAAACAAATGCCTTGTGGCCATGTTTATCATACACATTGTATCTGCAACTGGCTCGCCCTTCACAATTCCTGCCCAATGTGTCGCTGTCCCATTTCATCATCCATTGGTCATGCAGCTTGACCTGATGATCTCAATTTCTTCGTCTTCTCCAACTTGACATCCAAAGTTACTGTTTGTTCTCTTGTGGGTAGTGTTGAAGATTTGCAGACATCATTAGAAGATCCTTTTTGCTACACGCGGCTCATCATCATTGGAGTCAAATCATTGCATCGTTGAAAACACATGTACACGATATTGATTAAAATACTGTGAAAGTGAAATCTTTACTTGTAGTAAATTGTAATACAAAAAATAAAATAAAATAGAATCTGTCTTTTCTCACTCAAAAAAGAGTTTTTGCTTGTGTTAAACTAAATCAATGAAATGAATAGTTTTAGATCCTTTACCTTAGTGATTTTCTGCAATGGATCTAGACATGGTGCCTCTTTGTGTTCCATTTCTCTTTTTTCAGCTTGTGAACTCTATAGGTTATTTCCACGCTTCCAAATCGGCAAACCACAATGATGGAGGTTCAGGATTAGCTTAGAGAATTCGTAGAGCATGGGAGAGTATTCTTAATCATATGTTTTTATTTGGTTTTTCATCTCTCTATTTATAATGTTTTCCCTCAACCCTAATTTCTTAATGAAGATTTTCCTTAGATTCATTTTAGGGAGGGAATATTAGAGTCTTTTTTAGACTCAATTAAATAGAGGTGTAGTCATCTTAAACTACATAACCATCTTGCCGCCACCTATAGCGCAAATTGTAGTGGGACCCACCCACTAATATTAACAACTTGGAACACGATTTTTATTTTAGCTTGATGGAAGAAACTTACCTTATCCCTATCCTTTTTCTTTTTCTCTTTTGTCACAATATATCTTTAATTATTTTTTATAACTTGATATTTTCATTTAAGTGTCAATCAATTTTGTCTTGTATAAGATTTTTCAAGTTATAGATATAAATGGGTGTGTAAATTCTTTTTCTTCTGAAAGTGAGATAATATTATTATGTCATTATTAAAAGATTTTGTTAGATACATATCATTTTTCTTATTTTTGAGTATACGTATTGTTGTTGTGGAATTCGGTCTCTCATAGTTGATCGCTCGAATCAGCAAAAACGTGCTCGACCGGGGTGTGGTCGATTTTCGTCTCCGACAAATAAATTAGTTCAGACGAACAAAGGAAGTAAGTTCAATCTCTCAATGTATTCAATAACTTAAAAGTGCATACCTTATGAAAATGATCATACTTTTTTATATAATCTTCATTAGTGGATTACGAATAAGAGTTCCTGTTGTAGAGTTGTGTTAGGAACCAACCTCTTCATTGTTAGTTCAATTTCACTTAAAGATAGACTCAAAGTTAAGTTCGAATCATACTTGAGAGGTCAACCCAATATATAAACCAGGTCGAACCCAAATTGAAAGGTTTGGGTTCGACCATGATATCCATATTCGACCATAACAGTATGAAATGATACTAGCTATATGTTATCACTATCAATAAAATATATTAAATAAAAAAAATGACTAATAGATCTATTATAAATTATTTAACGATTCTCTTTAACTATTGGGTTATGAAAAACCCACTGCATAGAACAATCAACAAATAAGAGAAAAGAAAGAACACAATAATTTACGTGGAAAACAATTAAAGGGAAAAAAACTATGGGCAAGAGAGAAAACTCCACTATAGATAAAGAAATATACAAGAGGAAAGATTATGGGATGAATTACATGTAGAGGGGGAGGCATTCTTTTATAACCTCTCCCCATCCTACCTTCTCCAACATCTACTTGAACTGGGACTAAAACTCTCAACAAACTCCCATTAGAGCTAGGGGTCCTACAAAGGTTTGTTACATATGTTCTCAGCTAAACCCTTTCCTTTCCTTTCCTTCTCCCTCACCCACTACACATGGGACCCATATGTTTATTTTTCCCACCCCACATTTGCAAACAAACGCGGTCTGAGGGAAGTTCAAAAGACATATATATGGTTCGTTAAGTTATCATCATATGATCTTCATTTTGCTAAGACTTTCAAAATAGATTGCTAGAATGGTGAAGCTCCATATGATTATTTGCATTTTTGCCTTATTGATGGTCTTCTCAGGTTTGTTTAATTTTCACTTCATTCTTTCATGGGAGATCATGATACATTAGTCTTTTCAAGATCTATGTTTCTTTATCTTCAGAACCTTACTTTTTGATGCTTGTGAATGTGTAGATCCAAGAGGGTGACAGAGACACTTTGCGTTGAAACCTTGGGAGAATGCAATTCAAAATTTTCTGAAGCTTAGTGCCAACAGAAGTGGTCGGAGAAGTACAAGAGCAAGGCCAGCCAGGGTTACTGTGAAAGGGACTCATCTGCTAGTCCCTTAGTCGTATGCTCTTGTAATTATGTTTGTTGATCGATCTATATGCCTATAAACAGACAAATATATATAATAAGATATAATACTCTTGAAGTCTGTGACTATCACTCTCCCTCTCCCTCGACAACTCTCACCACACCTCCACTCGATGTCTATAACCTTCACCATGAGCAATCTAAATTGAGCAATTTGTTTGAAGTTTGAAAATCTCAAACCAGTTTTGAGTTTATTGGCCCCCTTTTCCACTCTTTCTCTCAATTTCCGGAATAAAATGATTTGCGTTATTTCCAACCTTAAATTGCATAATTGTTAGGACTCACTGTCCAATGATCAATTTAAAGGTGTTTCCCTTCCGTTTCAATTTCCAACCAAGATTTCTCAAATCATAAGAAAAAATGATGAAAATTTCCTTATTATCAATGAGAGATGAATCACAATGTCAAACTTATGTTGAAGTTGATTGAAGGCAAAGGAGATCGTTCACGAAGAAAGCAGAAATGTATTACCAGAAGAGACTTGAACTTGTCTCTCTTGTCGATGATTTCTATCGAATATACAAATCTTTAGAAGAATGTTACAATCACTTGACAAGAGAATTGTGCAAAACCGTTCCCTTTGATTTGCATTCTTCCCAAATCTCTAGTGCCATTTCCAAACTCTCAATGTGATAACCCCCATGATCCTAACCCAAAACCCAAATCGTAGGTCTGAAAACCCAAGCATTTGGTAGGAAGAAGCTGTGAGACATCTTAGTTGAAACCCATGATTTGGCCCCAAAACCCATGGACCTAGGTGAGGATGGTGAAGCACCTGCCTTATTTGGAACCGGAAGAAAATCCATCCAGAATCTTGATGGCTTGGGCAAGTGGTTATCTAGTTCAAGAAAGATAGAGTTTGGAAATGTCAATGAGCAAGGTAAGAGCCTTTTTAAATATCCCTAAACTTGTACCAATGTTTGGGACCAACCAAGAGAGCAAAGCAACCAAGAACTGGAAAGTACTAGGGGGCAGTTGCTTGGGGCTATAGATTGGCTAAGCGACTGCCACCCCAAGTGGTTGATTGGGTTTTACGGGCATAATTGCCTCTTTTGCCCTTGGCACTCTATTTAAAGCCTCCCAAACCTTATTTTTGTGTTATTTTTATTCAATAGGCGACTGTGGACTACTAAAAGGTTAAAGAGAATATGTTGGAGAGGAAAAGACCATTCTTACGACGAATCTTGAGGAACTTTGTTGACTTAAAGATCTTAGAAGGAAGTGAACTGACTACTCTCTCTTCCTTCATTTATTCTTCTATTTTGAGAGTGGTTGCTCTTGTAAAACTTCTGTTGGAAGAGGCTTTGATAAGGGAAATATTTAGTCATCTTTGATCTTGATCAAATCATGCCAGAAGATAGATCATATATCTATTTAAATGGTGGATACTTTCAAAGAGAGTTTTTAAAATTCTAGATTTGAGTTTTAAATAGTTTTCATGTTTTCGAAGTTGAGAAATTTATTTTAGGGATTCAGGAACATAATCTAAGCTTGAGATCATTCCAAAGTCTTTTTACAATAGAAGATCAGAGGTTGGATTTTCGGACATGTTTGTGCACCAGACGGTTGCTATAGGAGGTCACTTTCAGGCGGTCAATTGAATCAACTGGCCCAAGGGACCTGTCTTGTTCTAGTGAGTTGTTTCGATGTTGATTTGCTATTTTTGACTCCTTTGCTTAAATGTAACTATATGAACTTTATCATAGGACCTACTGGGATCTACTAGAGTGTTGGGCTGTGTTGAACTAGGTTATTTATCAGATTTTACCCATTAAGACAGTTAAGGAAACAATTACATTAAACTGAATTGTTTGATATGTTGAACTCGTTAATATTTCAAGCATGTCTATATTATTTTAGTATGTTGTAATTATTGTTTATGTGTGATCATTTACTTTATGTGAATCATGAATAATTATGATTGTTCTTTACTTTAATATGTGATGTGATATGATGATGGTGTGGCTTTGACTTGAGGAATGCCTAGATTGGTATCCCTAGCCTTAAATATCAAGGATTGTGGTCTAGACCATTATGTTTGGTGTTTTTAATACATTCCTTAGTTGTTGTTTATGCATGTTTAGGAAGTCTAGATCCATGGTTACGTTACCCATTACATGATACTACACTTTTGGCAAGGGAATTGAAGCTGAGGGATTTGTGATGCAGTGCTTGAATCCTGTGGGCGTCCAAAAGAGGTAACCAGTTTGTGAAGAGACACAAGTCCACTGTTATCATGCAATTGTAGGGTGCATATGTTGAGGGTTGAGCTCATGGGCATCCAAAGGATGATTTGGGAGTCATGAGGAGACATGAGAGGTATTTGCCTTAGCATATGTGGATGACCATAGGGTTTTGGAATGTTAATCCAAAAGAGGTAAACAGTTTGTGAGGAGACACAAGTCCACTGTTATCATGCAATTGTAGGGTGCATATGTTGAGGGTTGAGCTCATGGGCGTCCAAAGGACGATTTGGGAGTCATGAGGAGACATGAGAGGTATTTGCCCTAGCATATGTGGATGACCATAGGGTTTTGGAATGTTAATCCAAAAGAGGTAAACGTTCTGTGAGGAATAACATTCATAGGTGGAGAAAGATACTAGACCAAAAGGGCATTAGACATGAGGAAAGGTATCTGGATCACATTTAGTGTGTTATTGTATGATTTTGCATTGGGTTTAGAATCTCCAACATGCACCAGTACTCATACTAATGGTTGTATTGAGGGAGTGTGAACGTGTAAATCCATCCAAGGTGATGATGTGGACCGTATCCCTTTACCCAAGATCTCAACAGATGTAGCCAATCCATGAGGGATCAGAGTGATGAGACTTACCCAAAAGAGGACTGATGTTCTCTTAATGCATGTTTGCCTAGGTAGAGACTAATGTAGTTAGTTCATTAGCTACATACTTAGTAGGTCATTGCATCCTTTACATTCTTGTATTCATGTGATTTTGGTATATACGTGGATTGTTGTCTTATTAAGTTCCGTAGTACTCGTTTTATCATATGGTTATGCATGTTCGATTTGCAAGAATGATGTCGTGGTTGAAGGTTTAGGGTTTACCTTAGAAGAAGGTGGTTTTTAGTGCAAGCGTTAGACTCACCAATGGCCTTCCAAGGCAACGGTTGTTGTCGGGTGGTGTTCAACGGCAAAGTTAAACTTGCCAAAGATGAAGGCTATAATAAACATAATTTTTTTCTTCAATAAAAGTAGTATAGTAATGATTAAAAACAATGATTTTATGTTTAAGCTTTGATTACTATCTGGTTTTTAAAAACACTATAAATGGCTAAAGGGGATTTTAATCATATGATATTATATTAAATCACTTGAAGGGTAATTTGGTCCCTCTATGTTTGAAATTTGGTAATACATAACGGTAGGAGATGGTGTTAGTTTGGCGAAAACCTAGACTTAATAGATTGCATTAAGGGGACTCAAAATTAGTTTTAGGCTCTACTAAGAGGACCCACATGTAAAAACTCTAAATAAAAAGTTGTCACATCATCACTTAACTAACGAAGTTTATTAAGTAGGGACAATAATAATCAGAGATAAAGTCCAAGGTTAGATTAGTAATTTTAAAAAGTATAAAAAATAAAATTATAATTAAGCTATAATATAGAGAGGACATCAATAATTATTCCAACATGAAAACTTTCATGTTTGAAGCTCTCAAAACACTTTAAGAAGCAAGTTTTATCACACGCTTTTAAAAGTATTTCCTATGACAATTTCTTTAACTTGGTGTTTCTTGAAGGTGAGTTATCTTCTAATAATCGGGTTTCTGCCTATGCTGATTTCTTGGCTAGGGACGTTCTTAAAGAGTCTCTGGACTAGTTCTAGTGGTCTCCACTCTCCACCAAAGTTTGTATCTGAACCTTCTTTTATCACCCTCAGGAGTTTGGACATGATGGGTCCAATTTAAGTTTTTATTTGACCCAAAAAAGGAAAGTATATCATTTTTTTCCACATCCCCAATTTAGATATATTTCTTATCACGTATAAAGAAAAATGACTTAGGCACTCAAGCTTTGTTTGTTTTATTAATTGGCACTTGTCTGATGGTCTCTCTTCGGTTCTAGTTCTAGCTCTCGTATTGACATTCTCTCCAATCGAGCTCTATTAGTCAATTAATTTGTCATATTTAGTTAAATCAATCTTCTCTGATGATATATAATCACTAGAAACGATCTTCCCACCATCAATACTTTATATATATGTTTTAAAATTCATATTAATTAATATAAACATTTTTGAGAAAAAAAAAAGAGGAAGAAAGAACTAACGTAAACATGACGGGTTCTAATCCCAGGCCAGCCGCCCTTGATGGCCGCCACATGCACCAAAACAAAGAAAGCCGCGATTAATTGGAGTTATTCTTATAGTTCCATTAAACCGGCTATCAAAACAATTCGGCCGATGAATGGACCGAATGGAAACCAGCCACCCGAAACCAAAAAAGAGCCCGGCCGCGCCCGGCCTTGATTCAGCCCAAAGAGGAGCGCGGAGATGTGAGTGCCGAGAAGGTGACGCCGACGGTGCCGTCCCGAAATACCGATGTGGTGGCATCGGCCGGCTGCACACAAGGGGGAAGGAATTTGGGCATTGATCTGCCGCGGCTGCAGCAGAGAGGATGAAAGGTTTGTTAGAAGTGGTTAGGGTTTTGAAGGCCGGTGGTGTTGGGGTGTTATGGGATCTAGTTCATGTGCCGGAATATGTACAGAGGTTACGGAACTGCGATGGAAGACATACGAGTTGAGAGCGCGCACCGCCATGGTCACAGCCATATCGATTGTTTCGGAGCCAAAGCAGATATGGCGAATTTAGGGTTGACCGGAGATGCAGCAACATTTGCTAATCGACCAATTACACCCAAAACCCAGATATTAAATTAGGGTAAAGCTTTTAAGTAAGTAGAGGTAGAAGGAAGAAGTAGCAGATGATCGAGTATAAGTTCTTATTAGTATTTCAAGAAACCCAAAGAAAAGAAATGTAATCTTATAGTTTCTTTATGTATATCTATCCGGGGAGACGAGCCGAACCAAATACTTCCCTCTTTTTCTTCCGATTATTGTTATTTGGAAGAGAAAGAAGAGATGAATACCAGCGTGATCATGGTTGCAACGTAAAGTGGTCATGAACCGCTCGAGGAAATGCCGGAGTGAGACCGAGTGTTCTTTTTCCGGTTTGAATTTCAGCTTAAATTGTCATATTCGAGAATTCTCTAATCTCATCTGGATTTTGACGAGATTGGTGCTTTGGTGGCTCGATTTTAGTGGTTGTTAGCAAAACGATAAAGTAGGTAAAGGGCCACCAGAAGGAGCAGTAGCTTAAATTGTCATATTCATTCAACGGAGAAGACGACCGGAGAAGAAGTAGGTTTTTTTTTTTTTAAAATGAGTTATCGGCTTGGTTTACAATTCGGTTCACTCATCTGAACCGAGTTGTTTTGACATCCGGTTTAAGGGGAAAACAGTTTTAAAACTCTAAATTAAATCCAACGGTTTTAAGTTTTTCTGGTGACATGTGGCGGCCATCTGGAGCGTCCGTCCAACGGCCGCTCCTTTGATGGCCGCAGAGGCTTAGAACCCAAACATGACATGTTAGTATCATCATCTAACCCATAAAAAGTTGCGGGAGTCTTCCATGGTGGTGATCACTGATAAGCCTGTTTCCTTTGACTTCTCTCTTCTTTGGCGGCGGTTTGAGGAAAACACGAAACCCAGAGCGCCGAACTCCAGAGCCAACAAAGTTGAAGGGGTCGAGCTACTATGTTTGTATATATATAGAAGCCAACCAATAATACCTGCAACTGTAAAAACCCATCTCTTTTGTTCAATCTCTTGCTTCTTGTCTTCAGATATTGGATGGCAGCATCATCATCATCATGGAAGTCTGATGAGAATGATAATCTGATGGTGATGGAGCGTGTGTTCGACCTGGATCTAGCTCTGGTCTTTCCCCAATTGGCAGTGGAAGATATCTCCACAAGTAGTATTGATGGAACAGACCCACATGAAGAGCACTCTCTGTCTCTGGTATCCAACATGCCTACGGTCATCATCTCTCCCTCGTCTACTGATGTTTGTCCCATATGCATGGAAGATTTATTAACCCATCACCATCACCCTCAACCACCACCATCAGCAGCAGCAGCACCACCACCAACATCAGCAGCAGCAGAAGAAGAAGCTAAACAGATGCCATGCGGCCACATCTTCCACTGGTCTTGTATATCAGCTTGGGTTTCCCTCCGTCGCTCTTGTCCTCTCTGCCGCTTTTTCTGCTAAAGCCTGAATCGCACTGTCGTGCTCAAATCAGTCTCTCTTTTCTTTGCTTATTTCTCTCTTTTGTTTTATGTTCTTTAACTTAAATTCATTTATTAATTCTAATCGGATGTATGCTTTTTCTTCTTCTTCTTCTTCTTTTTTTCTTTTTTTTTTTTTTTTTTTTGGGGGGGGGGGGGGGGTTGTGGGGTGATTTTGAATTTAAATGTGTGAGTTTGCTGGTTAAGTCCTCTATATACATACTTTTGGTAAAAAAGCTAGAGTAAGGTTGAAAATAGCAAATCACCTACTCAGAGATAAACTTGGGAAAACCACTTGGAGTATTCTACATTGATCAATTACATTCCCGTGTAAAGGATAAGCTTCTGAATTCAAATTCAAATTCAAATCCATCGCAACTAACTCTATCCTCAATTGATCTTATATCCAACAAATCAAAAAGAGTTTGAGTTATGGTTAAAGTGTCAATAAGTTATAGAGTTTGATTGTAAACAAATTAATTGTAATCAAATAATATTAATTTACATTTCTCACTCACGAATTTGAGTTTGATTGTAAACAAATTAATTGTAATCAAATAATATTAATTTACATTTCTCACTCACGAATTTGAGTGTGAATTGGTATCAGTTTGTTAGCCTCTGACCACAGTCCACACGATCATAAGACCTTTTCTTTTCACCAAAATGAGCTTACAGCTCTGCCACTGCCATGGCTTCCCCTCTGATTTCACCTACCAATATTGTTTCTCTCCTACTTGTAAACGTTGATTGAAGCAATTATCTCCTTATAGAAATCACAATTTCATCCTTTACTTTATGCACTGATGACCTTTATGGCTATGTTGATGGAACCAATCTAGTTCTTCCTCAAACCATTCTCAATACCTCAACCACATTAGCCATACTAATCTCCATTCCTAACCCTGCATATTCTTAATGGCGCATGCAAGACCAGATGATTTTATCTTGGATCATCTCCTCCCTTTTTTAAAGTGTTTTTTCTCAAATCATTGGTCTCACTACTTCCCATGCTGCTTGGAGTTCCCTTGAAAGAAACTTATGTCTTTCAATCCCAAGCCCGCATACTATTGAAATATAAATTTCTGCAAATTCGCAAATGCCACTTTTCTGTGGCTGAATATGTTGAGGAGATTAAATTTAGTTGACCATCTTGTTGATGTTGTTGTTTACTTAGTTTCTAATGTTGATATCATCCTCACAATGCTTAATGGCATAGGCTGTGAATATGAATCATTTACCACCTCTATTACATCTTTTCTTGACCTTCTTTCTCTTGGTGAGTTCATAGGCTTTTTACTGAATCAATAAATTTTCAAAGATCAAACAAGACAACAACTTAACCACCATCATCAAAAGTTAATTTATCTTACTCCTCACTTTAAAAGAGACCCCTTTGTATTTCTTGAAAGTCAAATGCATACATGGAGTTTTTATTTTAGATATTTTAAACGAGAAAGATTAAGGAAATAATATCTAATCAAATCTTAGGCATGGGGCTTATTCAGCATTTATCCTCTCCTTGAACCAATATGTGAGAAAAATATAGAGATCTCATATAAAAATCTTCATATCCTTGGAGATATTTTTACATAATGTTAAATATAGATGAAGGTATCACTGATTAAAGTATAATATTATTTATGAGAATCAATATAATTATCTAGAAATTAAAATCATGGAATTAACATCCATCAAATGTGCCGTGGCTTGAACGTTAATTTGTATGAAGTCATCATCTACACTATATTATTTGCTAGCTAAATATATTACATCTCTATGGTTGTAAGTAACCTTATAATATGTCATTAAATATATAATTAGATCTTTTAATTAAACAAATTGGTTGCATGAAGGAAGTTGATGAGTATATAGAACCTTTATCGAATTTGGTTCCTCGAAAACTTTGACCATCAATTTATATTATCCAACATCATCCAATCTATGTTGTTAGTCGTTGACTTTGTACAGATAAGAGTATTAAAATGATTTTTATCGTATTTAAAATTTGTTGACTTTGATTTTATCATCAGTTTTTCTGCTCGAATGAAAAGTGTCATTGTTCAACCTAATTGAAATTAATGGAATATGTTTAAGAGTGTCAACTCGTATCAAAACTGTTTACCAATACTAAAATCGTACCGTTTAAATCATCCAGTTTCAAATTTGGTACAGTATGTACCAAAATCGAATTTTGAAGTTCGGGTACAATACGGTATGGATTTTAGGAACTATACCATTGATATTCATCGAATACCATACCGTATTCCCTGAACCGTACCCAATTTCATGTTATTAATTTATGTAATTTTATTGTTTACACTTATAACCATAGAACTTAATTTCGGTGATCTCGCCCCTGGCGAACCGAAACTAGGGGGCGAAACGAGATGTTTAAATTGTCGCCGGAAAATCGATTTTTGATTTTCCGGCGAAAACAAACGAAATTTGCCGCTGCTATGCTATCCCGATCGTTGAAGGAGAAGAAGAAGAAGAAAGAGAGAAAGAGAAAGAGAAAGAAACAGAAATAGCAAAGGCAGTGCCACAGCCTGAAACCCGATTTCACCACCGCGCAGAGGAACCAGGAACCACTGCCTGAAACCCGATTATCCCAAACGCAAAGGAAGTGAAGAAGAAGAACCACCGCCTGAAGCTGACGCACGTCACGCACCACATTGAAAATGCATTGAAAAATGAAGTCTGCGTGAGATGAGATTATGGGAATGGATTGCAAAATATCTCTACATATCATGTTTTTTAAAAAGAAAAGAAGTAGCGTGAGATGGGAATGGGTTGGGAACTTGGGATTTGGAGAGATTGCGTGTCATAGAAGTAAAGAGGGTTTTTACAAATGGGTTTGGGAATCGAGACTGAATTATTCAATTTAATCAAAACTCACGAGATCGGCGATATTCGGCGAAATCTCGCTGAATAGCGAACCGGCGATACCCAGCAAAGTTTCGTTCCTTGCTTATAACCCTAAGTTGCACTAGTTAAATTTATAACCCTAAGTTGTAAGTTAGTCTTATTTGTATGTATATATGCATGAGTCGCATGGTATGCTTTCTTTCTGATGTATCTGTCTATAGGTGGTGGTGTTGGGGTGTATTGGGGATACAGTGGAATTCAAGTCGTAAAAAAGAGTGACATCAAATGGGAAATTGACTTTCTTTTCTTTTATTTCCAAATGGATTTAGTAATATAATAGAGCAGTGATTTCCTATTGGAACGTAGGTGTTCATAGTTTCTGTGGTCTCAAACATTGTTATTCAGTAACTTTCTTTTCTCACTATTTTTTTTTCTCTAATTTGTATTACTAATGAATCTATGGATCTGCATGAGCAACTGGGGTGTTGGGTTTCATGCCCATCACATTCCGAGATCATGCATGAAAGGTATATTAAGAAGCTAGAATTACGTTTACTTGACTAGTTATTGGTACTGCAATTCACTCTTCAGGAAAAAATAAAAACATATTGTGGTTCTGCCCATTTTAGTTTCTCACCTAATAAATTAACCTGACATTTTCAGTTGAAATGTTACAAATCAATTTATCCAATTGACCGTCCACCCTTGAACTTTTCTTCGCCATAATCTACTTTTAATTTCATACACATGAGGAAAATAAATGAATGGTTTAAGAAAATGGATAACAGAAGAGCAATTCTTCTCTTTTTCTTTTTTTTGTGTTAATCAAAAAAAATATAATATAAAAAAAAATGTTTTCTTTCATATCAAAATTATACCGTAATAATATTGGGTGGGTTTCACTATAATTTGCACGAGGCGGTAAGATGGATATTGGGTGGGTCTCACTGGAAAAAAACCTCTGCTGTGCACAGCAGAGAGATGTGCACAGCAGTGCGGAACCACAGTTTGATACGTGTCAAATTCTTAATTAATGGTACAGATTAAAAAGCTAAGCTTTAATGAAAAACACCCAGGTTTATGACCCATTTTAGCCAACCCACCCGTTTTTAAAAGAAGGGAAAACCGACCCTAAAAATTTCTCATCGTTTGCCATTCCAACTCCATCTTCTTTCCTCGGACTGCGTTCATGGTCTCTTCCTCATCTGTTGCTATCTTCTTCATTATTGTTCCTCTTTATTTGAAAACCCTTTTTCTTCATCTCTTTCTAGTTAATGAAACACCATTATCCTGCAATCTAATGTTTATAAATTCGACAGATGACTCTCTACAGTCTGCAACTTCTGAAATCAGAGGGCTCAAGCGTTTGTCAAGAAGAACTCATGTGTTTCCCGGCATTTTCAACTCGCCCTAACTTGTTAAACTTTAAAAATATAAAATATGAATTTCTCGCCTTAACTCTCATATTGCAGGAAAACCAAGGAATCTGATAAAGCCACACCAGAAAATCAAGATGAGAGTTCCGAATGCCCATAGCACTGCCTACGATTATAAGACAGACCACCAACCACAAGATTTCAGAAAGGTTGGGATTGGAAAATCCTCATTCTAAATAGAGAAAACTTAATGTTATTCCCACATTGACACTGAGAAGGGGGTGAATCAGTGTCTTCAAAAATTCACTTCAATGTGAAGCTTCTTTAATCTCGAAACAAGATTAATTAGAACATTCTCGTAGCTATCAACCGCACAAGGACACGTCCACCACACACCACTATGTGGCTGGGTCTACCGCAGACAGTGTACCACCACTCGCAATCAAGGCACTCCAATATGTGCAACAAAGAAAAATAAACAAAAAACGCAATGCACCAGAGTTTACGTGGTTCGGCCAAATTGCCTACATCCACGGAGTAATACCCTACCTAGGGTTTCGTATATTACTCAATACACTCTTAGATATTTTGACTGCTACAATAGTCCAGGAACACCAATCCCTGCTATAGTCTAAAATGCAATTCAGACAAGGGCACCAACCCCAACCCCCTAGATAAGCTCCAACTTGCTAGGTCACAATGTAAACCAATAATTCAAGTTCCCCAAATTACATTCATGATCTAGGTTCTTCATCATTAAACATAACTTAGAAAATGATAGACAATAACTTGTGAATACGGGTTACCTCAACTTGTGTAAGATGCATGGTAACAATACTTGTTTCTCTTTTTCTCCAACTCTTTTTTTCTCTTTTCAATCTTTTTCAGTTTTCTCTCTTTAAAAAAACCATACAACCATGTTCCCTTCTTTTCTTCTGCTGCTTCTTCTTCCTTCTCTTTCACTTTCTTTCTTGTTCAGCAAAACAAAAGACTTCCTTCAACAACAACTTCTTATTGTTCAAAAACGCAGTGTTATGAAAAAGTACAACGCAAGTGTACGAGAGGAGTTCAAGAAGATGAAGAAAAACTTATTCCCAAGCTTCAGATCTCCAAAGCCAACCAACGTCTTCTGGTTCGACCTCCACGCTCTTCCCAAGCTCCTCAAAACGTCCTGCATCTTCTGCTGGAGTTTGCTCTCCTTTTATAGATTAATTAAACTCAGATTTTGAATCAAACTCAGAGTTCATATCTGACTTAAACAAGGAGTGTTTTGACGTACAAATCGGACTAACTTAGAGATCTCCAATGAACAATCCCACCGTTGGATTTGAAGATCAAGAAGTCGTGAAGCTCTCCTCCAAAAATCGGCTCAATCGGACACTGGATGACCATCCAATGAAAAGGTTGATCAAAACTGGACAGAGACCCTCAAAAACATGATTCTTGAGTTTTCTTTATTTGAATTGGATTCTTTCTCTTGGAACCTTTTTGTGTGTTGCTGTACCATATCAAAGCCCACTTAAGTTGCCAACAATGACAACACCTTCATTTTAGGCTAATGGACCAACACTTAACCAATAGAAAACATTGAGTTAAAACAAGAGATATAAACAGAGTCAGGATTCCAAGATGAAGATAAATCAAATAAAATTTCAATCAAACAATCCAGATTCAAAGAGAAACTAATAAACGAAACTGCAATGTGGCAAAAAAAATTCTTGTCATACCTCCATTAAATACAACCAAGACATGACCCAACAAATCCATAAAAATGACAGACTCAGAATAGAACAAGAAACATCCATGGAGGTCAAGATCTAGTGATCTTATCGTTTTTCAAACCTCTTTATGCACACAAAACCAGTAACAAACACAGCAGAGGCAAAATTTAGATCATATTAATCTAAGCATTCCACCAGCGATTCAGTCTAGGGGAAACAAGAAATTCTACCATTAGCTTGTAGAGAGATGGAGGAAAGGGAGTGAGAGCGAATGATGGAAAGAGTTTCACAGTGGGTTTTTTTCACTTCTTAGAATCGGGTGGGTTGGCTAAAACGGGTCATAAATATCGGTATTTCTCACTTAAAACTCAGCTTTTTAATCTGTGCCATTAATTAAGAATTTGACACGTGTCAAACTGTGGTGCCGCACTGCTGTACACAGCAGAGGATTTTTTTCCGGGTCTCACTATAATTTATGCGATAAGTGGCAGCAAGAGGTTTTTTTTTTTTTTTTTTTTTTTTTTTTTTTTTTGTTTTGTGTGTACCGGTGCTTTCTTTAATACTAGAAATGTAATGCCAATCCGATACGAACCTGGGTGCAAAAATCCAACACCTCTCCACCAAAAGTATAGGTCTTTGGCCCTGCCATCCGAGGGCAATCCAACACTCTGGGGGGGGGGGGGGGGGGGGTGTAAAAAAAAAAACCCATTGGTTTTATAGTCTAAGATGACTACTACTCTATTTAATTGAATCTAAACAGGACTCTAATATTTTCCCTCTAAGATGAGTCTAAGGAAAACCCTAATTAAGGAATTATAGTTGAGGGAAAACATTATAGTAGAGGGATGGAAAAATCAAACAAAAACATTGATTAAAAATACTCTCCTTATGTTCTAAGAATTCTCCAAACTAATCTTGAATCTCCATCATTGTGGTTTGCCTATTTGGAAGCGTGGAAATAACCTATAGAGTTCAAAAGCTAAAAAAAAAGTAAAAAGGAATGCAAAAAGACACCTCTAGTGTCTAAATCCATTGCAAAAAGTTACTAAAATAAATAATATAAAATCTTCTTTTCATTGATTTAGTTTAACAAGACCCAATCTAATATGGATTGCACCAGGATTCTCATTTGGAGACCAATATACCAAGTTCCACCAACAATTCAATATATGCATGGATAGGTGGGCAGACGCAACGGTTGAACTTGCCCAAGGTCAAGTGGGTAGTCCCTCCCTCGTTCATTTGACATTTCTTAACAATTTATTTTATAATCAACACGGTTAAAGCCAGACCTGACTGTGTCAGATATTATTGCTTTGGTTGATGCAATTTTACTATAAATTATTTTACCTTACGCGCACCATGATTACTTCCTCAAGGGAGATTTTATATATATATAATTAATGCCGCCGAACAGGTGCGAAAAGACCTCCCCTAGGAAAGTTGAGCTTTTAACTGCTTTTTGTTCCAATACAAATTGAACCAGGTGGAAGTATGGAACACATGTCTATAAATGTAGACAACTAGTCGGAATGAAGTTTCCAATTAAAGGGGCTACACTGATTTTGATTTCAAAAGCAGATCATTTATCAAAAAAATAGAAAAGAATGAAGAAGAAGAAGAGGTTCCCAGTTCCCACCATGGAAATATCCCAGAAGCAGGAACATATATACATGGTTGTTTCTGATTAAAATAACCTTATTGATTAAACTCGTTTCAGGCATTTCTGTTAGAATAATGATCTGTTTGCTTTTTTGCTGGGTTTGCCACCGTCCCCGCCCGCCAAAGACGTGGGGTGTGTTCTTTTCTGACTTGAGGTTTGGCATCCCTCGCTATCTTTGATTCCCTATCAACATCTATCCGGGGGTGGCTTTCTTTTTTTTAGATAGATTTATTCGGGTCAACCAAAGAAGAACCGGACAGATCAAACCTTAGTCGGATCACGAATAAAAAACAAAAGTACTAAGCAAGGTGTATAATTTAAATCATATCCAACCTCCTTAAAGATAGGGATAAAGATTCCGATCAAGTCGAGTTACTCTTAGAATCTCGATTGGACTCCACAACTACAATTCAAGTAATACTATGTTGGTGAATAAGATTCATTTCCCTAAGAAAATACCAACGATTATAGAGTTTTATTGAAACTCCATTACTGCATAGTTAATGTAACCTTTCCTAAAATCTATAAATACCCACATATTCATCATTATCAATATACACTCATAAGTTATTTTAAGATCTTGGAGCACGTTTTTTTGCAGAGCGATCTTCGACCGGGAGGGACACGGATAGAATCTAATGGAGGAGACCTCTTCAAGTGCTCATGGAAGAACTCCAGTGCTGGTGCGGCTTTCGGACGTACAGTCTCTGTTATCCGAGCGCATTTCTCTAATGGAGATGGATGGAAGGTCCAACCTCGATCTATTTCTCAACGTGCTACAGTGGGCGGCGGCGGAGAGCTCTTCAAGTGCTCATGGAACAACTCCAGCGCCGCTGCGGCCTTCGGAGTTAAGAGTCTCTGGTATCCGATATGCCCACGGTCGTGTCTGCTTCAAATGATGCTTGTCCCGTTTGCTTGGAAGAATTAATCCATTCCCAACAACAAACACCAACAACAACAACAGCAACAGCAACACAAGCAATAGAAAGCCAAGAAGAAGAAGGAAAGGGTAGAGGAGCAGCCAAACAGATGCCATGCGGGCATGTTTTCCACTCATCTTGTATCACAGCATGGCTCTCCCGCCGTGGCTCTTGTCCTCTCTGCCGTCATCACATACTCAGCAGAAGCCTGAATTGAAGCAGTGTTTTTCTAATTAATGGATCACCTTCTAGCCTTCCAGTTTCCAAACATTATGGCATTTTCCATGATTATGACACCTGCATCGATCTCCATTCATTCATTCTTTTTTTTTTTTTTACTTCAAAGTCTTCAAAGACCCATATAAATTAGTGCTTTATATGTGAGTGGATTCAAGATTAGCATTCTTTTTTCTCATAAGACTACATTTTCTTTTCATTTCAGATGAGTAAGCGCTTAGCCCCAACATGGTCTAGCTTCAATGATAAAACTTTCTAATGCAAAAATTGTAACATTGGAGAAAACTAATTGGTCAAGATCATTCCCGCTATTAAATTTGAGATGTTATAGAAATTCTAATTCTTTTCTTGGAATATGATCATAAAGAACTAGTGGTATTTGCAATTGGAGATGTCTCTTATGTGGTTGAATTGAAAAGTATGACTTATGGCTGATCAGACTCGCTTGATGATAGAATGGACAAAAAAAAAAAAAACCCATCTAATGAACTAAAATAACTGCATTTGTTGATGGATATAATTTACAGTATGGATACAGAAAGGAGACAATCAAACAAGAACTATAATAACCCTTGTAAGCTGACTTAACCCTTGTTGTGGAGACAATCAAACAAGAACTATAATATATAGAAGTCTAAGAAGAAGAAAACATTAGAGGAGGAGCAAAATAGATGCCATGCAGCTTTGTGTTTCACTCATCTTGTATTGCACATGGCTATCCCTCCGTTGCTTTTCTCCTCTCTACTGACATCACTTACTCAGCTAAGCTGGAGATTTCCTGAGACTTGCATCTCCATTCATTTTTTTTTCTTTTTCTTTTTTTTAAAGTATTCCAAGATCCATATTAAGTATTTTGCATGTGAGTAGATTCAAGGTTTTTTTTGTGTGTACTAGTTTCAATGTTTCTCTCATAATACTTCGTTTCTTTTCAGATGGGTAAGATGTTCATATAACCGGTCATCTAAAGCTATTGGAGTATCTGATAACTTCTTCAGCTAGGTGGCTTGTTGGCATATGACCTTGACACCCTGGACACGAACTCACTTCGGACAGGGTCTTGCTGTCTAGGTGTGTAAATTTTTAAGCCAAAGTAGGCCAGTCTGTTATGACCTGAATCAAATCAAATCGAGGCCTATGTCCACTTGATATGGGTTCAATGGTAAAAAATTTAACAGATTGGACCAAATCACTGGCTTATAATGCTAGGTCTTTTATGTTTCTACAGTGATATCTTCTTGTTTTTTGGGTGAAATTCTATATTTATATTTCATGTTTTATTTTTTTGATAAGATTTTGAGAGAAGTTAAAGAGTTAAAAGAAATGAGTTTTTTTTACTAGTAGCCACCTTATGTGGGGTGAAACTCTAGTTTTCGTAGCCCTTTTAAGTGGAAAAAATTAATGATGATCCATTCCAACAACGTCCAATTTTATTCATTACCCAATGTTACTTATTTTGTTAATTTAAAATTAAAATGATCATTTTGCCCAACGTATTATGACTAAATTATCCTTTCATATCCGACCCTTAATGGCCCATCTTTATCTAATCTGGTGTACTGAAAAAAATACCTGCCACCGCCAGCCCCTGCAGCCCCTGATGGAAATTACTCACCACTGTCCTCTCTAACAAATCTCTCTCTCTCCCCCCCCCCATTGGTCCATAACTACTGTGAACCATGATCGAGTTAAAATGGAATATCAACTTTAGAATTTCACTAACCAATGAAAATATACATATTTCATTCCATTACCCATGCCCCTCACCTTCATTGCCTTTGGCGGAATTTGGTAAGCAAACATGCAGCATCTTGCTCCCCACTTTAGAAAATACCCTTTCGTATTGTCAATGCAGCGTTGGTAGAGTGGTAAGATCCAAATTTCTCATTGGAGAGGTCATGGGTTCGACCCTTGCGGACGACAAGCATCCCCCTGAGGATGTAATCAAGGTGCGCGAAAGCTGGCCCGGATGAATCTCAGATACCAAAAAAAAAATACCCCTTCATATTTCTTGAAAGTCGCATTCATACATGGAGTTTTTGTTTTAGATCTTTTAAACAAGAAAGATTTAAGGAAATAATATCTAATCAAATCTTAGGCGTGGAGCTTTCACTAATTTGTGATGGACAGATATAATGTTATTCCTTTGAGGTCTTTATCTTCTCATTGAACCAATTTGTGAGCAAAAATATTGGTTCCTCGAAAACTTTGTTCTTCAATTACATCATCCAATCCAAGTTATTGTTAGTCGTTGACTTTGTACTGATAAGAATACTAAAATTATTTTTAATGTTTAAAATTTTATTGACTTTTACTTTATCATCATTTTTTCTACCTCTAATGAAAGTGTCATCGTTCAACTAGAACCTAATTGAACTTAATGAAATATGTTTAAAGGTGAGTGTGTCAACTCGGTATCAAAACCGTTTTTTCGATACTAAAATCGTACTGTTTAAACTATATAGTTTCAAATTTGGTACAGTATGAATGAAACCGAATTTTTGAAGTTTGGTACGATATGATATCGATTTTAGGTATTATACCGTTGATATTCACCGAATACCGTACTGTATTACCATATATTGAATACCGTATCCAATTTCAAGCTATTAATTTATGTAATTTTGTTGTTTACACTTATAAACCTAAGTTGCACTAGTTAAACTTATAGACCTAAGTTGTAAGTTAGTCTTCTTTGTATGTATATATACATAAGACACATGATATGCTTTCTTTCTGATGTATCTGTCTTTAGGTGGTGGTGTTGGGGTGTATTGGAGATACAGTGGAGTTCAAGTCCTCAAAAAGAGAGAGATCAAATGGGGAATTAACCTTCTTTTCTTTTCTTTTCAAATGGGTTTGGTTGGGTATACTAATATAAAAGAGGAGTGATTTGCTAGGAATGTTGGTGTTCATCAGTTTCTGTGGTCTCAGATATAGTATTCAGTAATTTCTTTTCTCATTATTTTTTCTCTAATTTGTATTACTAATGAATCTATGGATCTGGATAAGCAACTGCAGTGTTGGGTTTCATGCCGATCACATTCTCAAACCATGCATGAAAGGTATATTCTCAAACTGCAGTGTTACGTTTACTTGACTAGTTATTGGTACTGCAATCCAGTCTTCACAACAAAGTGAAACCACATTGTGGTTTCTGCCATGTCAGTTTCTCACGTAATAAATTAAACTAACACTTTCAGTTGAAATGTTACAAATCTGCATTAGGTAATTAAACTGTTTCATAAATATTAGAAAACCAATTTATCTAATTGCCTGTCCACCCTTGAACTTTTCTTGATCATAATCTATCCTTAATTTCATCGGGGAAATGAATGAATGGTTTAAGAAAATGGGTAACAAAAAGTGCAATTCTTTTTTTTTTTTTTTGTGTTATTTAAGAAAAAAAATACAAAAAAGAAATGTTTCTTTCATACCAAAATTATACCGTATTTACAACGTTTTCATACCGTAATTGTTTTGCAAATTATCGTGTTCATATTGTACCCGTATAAATTCAGTAATTTTACCATACGGAATTGACACTCTTAAATACCTTACCATTAGGAACATAAAAGGTACACATACACAAGATTTAAGACTTTGAAATGTACAACATCAATCTAAATGACTGAGCTCGGTGATGATTTTGTTATAAGACCCAATCTCATTCCAGATCGCACCAGTGTACCCATTTCGAGACCAATTTACCAAGTTCGATCAACAATTCAATATGCATAGATAGGTGGGGTAGGGGCAATGGTTGAGCTTTCCCAAGGTCAAGCGGGCAATCCTTCCCCCCCCCCCCTCCTTGACCATTTTTTGGAACTTTCTTAGAGAAATCTTTAGTCATCTTTTCATGAGTGAAATACAGCACTTGATCTTTCTTTCCTCCATTTTTTTGAAAATTTTTTAAAAGAAATCCCTCTAATGAGATTTTCCTAGAGAGATCTTTCTTGTCATCTTTTCATGTGTGAAATACAGCACTTGGTCTTTCTTTCCTCCATTTTTTAAAATTTTCTCAAAGAAGTCCCTCAGATCCTCAATCCGTATGTGAAATACCAACACTGTCCCAAGTTAAATGGTGGTTTCACGCGGAGGAGAAAATCTCATCTGGTTGAAATTTCTTTAACAATTTATTTTAGAATCAACACGGTTAAAGCCTTGACCTGAGTGAGTCGGCTAGTATTGCTTTGGTTGATGAGATTTTACTATAAATTATATTATAGGACAATATTTCCTTAAAAAAGTTGATCAATGCTTTTTGTTCCATTACAAATTGAACCAGGTGGAACACATTGCCGTCAATGTAGACAAACTACTCGGAATGAAGTTTCCAATTAAAGGGGCCTACACTGATTTTGATTTGAAAAGCAGATCATTTATCAAAAAAATAGAAGAGAATGAAGAAGAATGAAGAAGAAGAAGTTCCCACCATGGAAATATCCCAGAAGCAGGAACATACATGCATGGTTGTTTCTGATTAAAATAATATTTTTGATTAAACTCGTTTCAGGCATTTCTGTTAGAATAATAATCTGTTTGCTTTTTTGACTTGGGTTTGCCACTCGTCAACCCAAGTCCCAGACCCAAATGAAACTTGATGAGAGGTAGTAATTCTTATAAATTGACACCAAATCCACCATGCCTTCGAGTCATGTACATCATATCTCTCAGATCATCTTTCTCTCTCGCTATCTCTTTGACTCCCCAATTCAACATCTTACCTGTACGTTGCATTGTATTCCATGGCAACAACATCATCATTCAAGTCTGAGGGGAGAATGTGGAGTGGGCACGGAGAGAATCTAATGGAGATGGATGGAATGTTCGACCTCGATCTAGTTCTCACCGTGCCACAGTTGGCGGCGGAGGAGACCTCTTCAAGTGCTCATGGAACAACTCTAGTGCCGCTGCAGCCTTCAGAGTTAGAGTCTCTGGTATCCGAGATGCCTACGGTCATCTCTGCTTCAAATGATGCTTGTCCCGTTTGCATGGAAGAATTAATCCATTCCCAACAACCACCACCAACACCAGCAGCAGCAACACAAGCAATAGAAGGCCAAGAAGAAGAAGGAAAGGGTAGAGGAGCAGCCAAACAGATGTCATGCGGGCATGTTTTCCACTCATCTTGTATCACAGCATGGCTCTCCCTGCGTGGCTCTTGTCCTCTCTGCCGACATCACTTACTCAGCTGAAGCCTGAATTGAAGCAGTGTTTTTCTAATTAATGGATCACCTTCCAGCCTTCCAGTTGCCAAACATGGTGGCACTTTCCATGATTATGACACCTGCATCGATCTCCATTCATTCTTTCTTCCTTTCTTTTTTCCTTCAAAGACCCATATAAATTAGTGCTTTATATGTTAGTGGATTCAAGATTTTGTTAGTTTTAGCCTTCTTTTTTCTCATAAGACTACATTTTCTTTTCATTTCAGATGAGTAAGCCCTTAGCCCCAACATGGTCTAGCTTCAAAATTTTGGCTTGATGGTGTGATTTAGGACTAAATTAGGTTGGCCCGAGATCAGTATTTTAAGGTCTGATACAGCATGGACCTGTCAATATGTAATTATTAGAAAATGAAATATCAAAATCTTTCTCACTTGTATTCCAATCTCAAGAGCATGGACCTCTCACTATGGACTAATTAATTTTTATTCGTCCTATTTTATTTATGAACAAAAATAAAAAAATGTGTCACAATATTTTTATGGAAAAGCAGCAACTATTTTGCCTTTTGGCAAAATGCAAGCTTAGTGTTGTAAAAACAATAATTAGAAGGCATTTTAATTATGAGTTGTAGTCATGTAACTTTGCATGGACATAAAATGTTATTTTGAGCATACAAATTAAGTTTAACTATTCTCCTTCCATGTTTTTTCCCCCTTTATTTGCTTCAATTTTTCATTGTAAATGTACGTTGTAAGAATATTATGAAAATGAATTTCAGTGATAAACTTTCTAATGCAAAAATTGAAACATTGGAGAAAACTAATTGGTCAGATCATTCCTGCTATTAAATTTGAGAAGTTTATAGAAATTCTAATACTTTTTTTGGAAGATGGTCATACAGAACTAGTGGTATTTGCACTTGGAGATCGCTTCTTCGTTTCAAGTTAAGTGGAAAGTATGACTTATGGCTGATCAGATTGGCTTGATGATTAATTAACAAAAAAAAATCTCTTTTGTGTGTGCTAGCGTTCACTCCTTTTCTTTTCAGATGGGTAAGATGCTTACATAACCGGTCATCTAAAGCTATTGGAGTATTTGATAACTTCTTCAGCTGGGTGGCTGTTAGAGTACGGCCTGGACACCCTAAACACAAACTCACTTCAGACAGGATCTTGCTGTCCAAGTGTGTAAATTTTTAAGCCGAAGAAGGCCAGCTTGTTAGGACCTCAATCAAACCAAATCGCAGCTTATTGGACATGATATGGGCTGAATGGTAAAAAATTGAACAATTTCAGGCTGATTTACTCCAATCCCTCAATGCCCAGTTAAACCCGAACCATTATGAATGCCCAGACTATTATAACCGGATATAATTTCATTGGCTTATAATGCTATAGATCTTTTATATTTCTATATTAATATCTTTCTTGTTTTGAGGCTGAAATTATATATTGATATCTCATGTTTTATTTATTTTTAATTAGATTTTGAGACAGGTTAAAGAATTAAAATAAATGAGTTTTTTACTAGTAGGGTGAAATTCTAGTCTTTCCGGCTATTAAGTTGAAAAAATTAGTGATGACCCACTTCCAACAAAATGCAATTTTAAAATTATTAATGACCCACTTTCAACAAAATGCAATTTTATTCATTACCCATTGTTAAGGGTGTCAATCGTACAATTTCGGAAATTCGGTATGGTTTCGATATGGTACTGATGTGGAGAAAATATGTTCGACTCTGGTTCACTCGAATCGGCGCGCCGGGTCCAGGAGATAGCTTACCGAGGAAGAAAACTAAATCAGCCACAAGCACGCCCTAATCCAATACTTATGGGTTAGGTTAATTAATCTAATGATGGCAGATACAACTTGGCGGTTGTCACTTATCATTATTAAAAGGATAACCATCAAATAACTGTGGGATTATCCTAGGAGTCCTCTACTAGTTCAAACTAGTGGAAGTCTTGGAATAGTGCCACGTAAGCACTGCTGGCAAAGCCCTTAGAAATCGTAGGGTCAACCCTCATTAAGACTTGAAGAAATTTGTTGTGGAAGCTCTTTAATGTCGCTTCTCCTCACTGTTCGAGATTCAATGTTCCAAGAGAAGCCTCCTGAATTAGCTCCCAGCAATCAAAATCCTTTTTCTTGAAAAAGCCTGTAGAAGATGATAATCTATATCAAATACCTATTTTAAATCAATTATTTCTGAACAGGAATTTGCAATAAGGAAGATGAATCGAACAATTTTCATTCATCTGCTTGGACAAAGAACAGATCCAAATTGTAGAAGACAAGACCCAATCCACGGAACCGGATGATTAAACAAATCACCCAAATGAACAAAATAAACCAAGGATCTTGTGCAATATAAATTAAAAGACAATCACAAAGCAAATAAACAACAAACTACCACAATAATGAAAAGGAAATGCAAACAACACACAAGAATTTTACGGACTAATCCGAAAATCGAGATAACTACACCACGGGGAGGGATTTCACTAAATCTCAAAATAGTACAAGATTTGAGTGTGATACAAGACCCAACCGGCACATAACCTCTCAAACCCCTTAGAATACCCTTCCACCAAGCTCTTGAAGAAACCCCAACCAAGCCAAGCCAATGGAGTGCAATGGAGAAGAACACAAGAGAGAAGAAACCCTTTTCTTACAAAACTACAAGAAGAAGAAGACTCTAAAGACTCAATCCCGTTTTTGGACAAAACCCACTTTAGAAGTCACTAGAAACTCATTTTTTCTCACTCCATTTACCTCTCCCAAGGCCCTCTTAATGATACCAAACACATACCCATGTTTAACACTAAGTGGGACCCACCAAATTCAAAATTTGAATTCAAACAAAAAGATAAAGTGATTTTCATCACTAAACCCAACACAAATCAAACATAATAAAAAACCAAATCAAAGTTACCTTCAGTTTTCAGCCGCGAGAGTGTCGAAGGGGAAGATTTGAATGAAATCTATCCTTTGGTTCTTCTACAAATCAAGCTTTCTTTTTCAAGAAAAACGAAAATGGCTATATGCAAATTAAAAACCCTAGATTTTTAGGGTTCTCTCTTGAACAGTATTTGATATCAAAATGTTATTCTTGAACGAACCTGTAGCAGATGATAATCTCAATCACGGTTCACAGTAGTTATGAACCCATGGGGGAAGAGATAGAGACTTCCTAGAGAGGACGGTAGTGGATAATTTTCAATAGGGCTGGTGATGGACCAAGTTTAGATAGAAGATGGGCAACTTAAAGATTAGGTATGGCAGGATAATTTAGTCATAACACCTCCTTATGGCTAAAATAGTAATTTTAATTTTAAATTAACAAAATAAGTAACAGTGGGTAAGGGTATTAATTGTGTATCGAAACCGTTTAACTATAGCAAATCATGCAATCTAAAATCTCACTGTACCGAATTTATTTGATACGTATCAAAACGAATTTATTTGGTACCGAAACCGATTTTAAGTACTCATATTGTTGGTATGTATTGAAACCGTATCGAATTGGTACCGTACCAAATTAAGGAATATAAATGTAACTTTACAATTAAAACACTTTATTTTTACCCTATCCCTAATTCCCGGTTTTAGTTTTTAGTTTCGTCCTTCACTCTTTTTCTTAGATTTACTTGTTTTATCTCTATTAATATCACATTCTATCGACTGTTTGATCCAAATGAACTTAATGAAATAAAAACAAAAATGGCATGGGTTCGTTCGTACTAAAATTGTATTGTACTAAATACCGTGTTTAAACTGTTTTTCTGCACCAATTTAATACAGAAACCATACCGAATTGGGAGTCCATATCCTCACCCGTCGGGGAGCACAGACTGCTCCCCGACGGCTTCCCAACCACACAAACACGTGTGGCTCACATGTGAAAATTTGAAGTTTCTTTTATTTTTTTCAAAAATTGTTTTTTACCTGTGGGCCCCACGTATTTATGTGGTTGGGAAGCCGTCGGGGAGCAATATGTACTCCCTTGACGGGTAAGGGTGTCAATTGCATATCGAAACCGTTTAACCGTATCGAACCGCACCGTACGGTTCAAAATTCGGTACGATTCCGGTTTTAGGTACTCATACCGTTGGTACGTACCAAAACCGTACCGAATTGGTACCGTACCAAATTAAGGGATATAAATTGTAATTTCACAATTAAAACACTTTACCTTTATCCTATCACTAATTCCCTATTTCAGTTTTTCGTTTCATCATTCATTCATTTTCTTAGATTTAATTGTTTTGTCTCTATTAATTAGATTTACTTGCTTTATCTATGTTAATTTCAAATTATATCGATTGGTTGATCACAATTTCATTAGGATCTTAATGAACTAATAACAAAAGTGACATAAGTTCATTCGTACCAAAATTGTATCGTACTAGATACCGTGTTTAAACTGTTTTCCCAAACCGATTAATACCGAAACCGTACCGAACCGTTTCTATACCGAAACCGCACCATACCGTTTAAATTCGGTACGGTACCAACTTTGAATACTGAAAACCAGAACCGTATAATGTTTGAACTCTAAATCTTTTCGGAGGTGGACTCCGACCCCAGCAATAGGGCCACATCTGACGCTTTTGTTTTACAGGTCATCATCAAGGAGATCTAAGGGCTAAGCAGATTGTGGACGCATCAGGTACACACTTATTGTTCGTGAACCCATAAGTTTTAACCTAGAAAAGATTTGAACTCTTAATCTTTTTATTTATCAGATATTTATCTATACCCATTCCACAAATATCATCTTGCTTTTATTCTCGGTGGGTATTTTATTTTACCAAGGAAAAAAAAAAAAAAAAAACACTCCGTTGACGCTATTACATAAAATAGCACTATTTTACTTTGGAGATGGGAGACCTCCGTTTTTGATCGACAAATGCATTTCTTTACAGACCTTAATTAGTCACGTTTCTTTTAGGAGTTGAGTCCAGATAAGATAAGTGAGACTGAGAATGATGATGTGTCTTCCATTAAATGATATTCATGATTGATATCAAAATGGTCGTCTTTGGTGTTAAATACTTTTCAATTTCTAATAATAAGGTTCCCTGTTAAATTAAGCACTTGATTATAAACCCTTTGTATTTTCTTTTCTTTTTGGCAAGAAATTGGTATAACTCAAGCAATGGAAATCCTAGTCCAAGATGGCGTTTCCAAGTAAAAAGATCTACCTGTCTGATTTTGATTTTAAAAGCTTAGAGATAAACCAGCAGAAACCACTGAAGTGGAGATGTTCATCTTTTATATATTAACAATAGCGGTGGCGGTGGAATAGTGAGATCATCAATTGGAAGACATTTTGATTAATTGATCTCAACCGTCTGAAAATTTCGATGTCTTCTCATGATCTCTGGCTCCAAACCCAACGTCTTCACAGTGTTCTTATAAATAGAAGAACCAAATCCATCTGCTTCAGATCATATATTTGTGTATCTAGTCTCAGATCCTTCTCTATATCTCCTTGATTCTCTTGCCCTTGTTCCTGCAAGTTACGTCGTATTGCATGGCGGCAACAGCATCATCGAAGTCGGAGGAGGTGAGAATGTGGAGTGGGTATGGGCAGAATCTGATGGAGATAGATGGAATGTTTGATCTTGGATTCGTTCTTATCCCACCTGATCAGTTGGCACTGGAGGAGATCACCTCAAGTACTAATGGAACTCCGGCGACGGCGCCACCGCTGCAGCCGTCGGCTGAGTGTCTGGTATCTAGTATGCCCACGGTTGTCTCTTCTTCAACTGATGTTTGTCCCGTTTGCATGGAAGAATTAATCCACCACCACTTCCAATCATCACCATCATCAGCAGCAGCAGCACAAGCAGCAGAAGCAACAGAAGATCAGGGAAAAGAAGAAGGAAAAGGTAGATCAGGAACAGCAAAACAGATGCCATGCGGCCATATCTTCCACTTCTCTTGTATCTCAGCTTGGCTTTCCCTCCATCGCACTTGTCCTCTCTGCCGCCACCTTTTACCCAACTGAACCATAATCTTGTATTTTCTAATGGCCGATTTATCTGTGTTTTTAATTCTTGAACTTGTTTCCAAGATTAATCATTTCCACTATATTTTGGTGGTGATCCTGTTGTGATTAAAGATTTAGCAATTGATACTCAGAAACAAACCTTTTTTTTATTAGGGCTTGTAATGCTATTCTCATATGTTTTTGGCTAGATTCCTCTTGTAAATAATCATCTGGGCCTTTTTTTTATTTTTATGAGAAGAAAAAATATATTACAAAGAGATCATAAAGGTTCATCCGTAGCTGTTCAGTGTTCACTGCAGAAGCTTTGATCCAACTCTAGTGCTAGCATCTGTGATAAGAAATATATCTAAAATAAAATCCTTTTCTGTATGGCCCTTCTACGTTGTAAAACAAAATCCTTTTATTTACATGATAAAATTTCGTTTTAAAGTCTTAAGGGCCTGTTTGGTTACATGAGTCTGGAAACTTCAAATCTATATATTTCAAATTTATGGAATTATAATTTATAAAATTAGATGTTTGGTTGTGGTATGAAATTTGTGGATTCATCCTAAAAACTATTTGATCGACGTGATTTTTGTAAATGTGCAAATGTATAGTTTTTTTGAAATCTCAAAATTTCACCCCCTTACCTATAAATTTCAGATTCACATTTTTAATGTGAAAATATGAATCTCTAGATTTACAATCAAACAGGTATAGTTTTCAGATTCATGAATCCAAATTCATATAACCAAACATGCCCTAACAGATGTCCACTTGCAAATCCTGTCCATCACAATGTTGCATTAATTGATGTTGACCGTTTGGAGTAGATTTTTTTTTTTTATTATCCATTTTCATTATTGGTTTTAGGTCTGTACAGTGAGAAAAAAGATGGCCATCTGGCCTATCTAGGTGACATATGTTTGAGTAAAGCAACTAGACTCAAAACCATTGATCTGGATTTTATTTTATACGTTTTTATCTTTCATATGTGAGGAAAACATAATTTAAATTCTTTCTCTGAAGGAATTGACTTAATTGATAATGATCTAACCCTTCTTAACAAGACGTTATCATTCTTGGTGATGCATGTAATAGTTTCCCTCTTTTCTTTTTCTTTTTTCTAGTAAATTGATGTAAAGCATCTTGGAGAAAAAACAATTGAAAATCTGAACTCTTTGAAACGGGAGGATTTCTCCTTGATTGTTTTAGACCCGGGATAGCACTGAACCAGACACTCGGTCAGGACAATTGCCGATTGACTAAGGCAGGGCGTTTCTTACGCTGGGCTTATATGACAACAACATTTAAGATGGAAAGTCAACTCAAAGCATGATTGAGCGGGACCAACAACAAGGAGACATAATCTCAGGAGAAACAACAGCCCTCGTCGAGTAATCTTATTAAATCCAGAAAAAGTAATACATACACTATAAAAGCAAAGACTCACTCCTCTGGTAAGCATCCAATACATTATGAACATTATCTTGTGTAGCTCTTGCACGGGATCTTAATCTGTTCATTGTTTGATTTAGCAATTGGAGGTGGTTGCCCGACATACAAGCCGGCCGGCGTCTAACCTTTCTTACAGGACTCATCATTTTGATCGTGAGAAGTGGCTTAGTCGGAACTAAAAGTATAATTGTGATATATCACTCTTATTTAAAGTTGTGAATTTAAAATCTTCTCTATGCCTAGGGAGATAGTCAACTCATTCCCCCTGCCCCTTTGGATGGGCAACAATGGATGTGAAAATAATCCTTGTGCTCCTTTGGATGGGCAACACGTAGCTGCTCGATTCTTGTACCGGCCACGTGTCACCAATCTAAAGAGGCGGGGGATGGGGAGATGCTCTCCCTGGGTGGAATATCCGTTTGGTGAATTTGACCCACCCCGCCCTTGTGGATTTGCAGGTTCTCCATTTCTCTTTTCGCACTTTTGTCCCCAATCGAAAGGGAAGAAAGAAAAAAAAAAAAACCAATCGGTGGAAGATTTCTCCATATCTCTAGCTCTCATTTTCTCATTCTCTCCATCTCTCTCTGTTTCTTGCTTTTTCCCCAACTGGTGGAAGGTTCAACTCATTAGAAAGAAAAAAATAAAAGAGAAAAAGAAACACCAGGTAGGTAGATGCGAGATTCAGTAGTGCATTCGGTAGATCTGAAGGTTTTACACAGGAGCTAGAAGTGTCTCTCGTAGATCTGGAAGCTTTGCTGCTGCGAGAGCCTCGTGTTGCTGGTCGTCATCGGTGTGTCTTCGACGTGGCTATCGTTTTCACCCTTGTGGCGTGTATTTCCGTCCTTGGAGCGTGTTTGTGTCCGTCTTTGTGGCGTGTCGCCTCTTTGGGCGTTTGTGATGGAGGATACATATGTCGTTTCCTTGTGTTTAATTGTTGATGTGGTTAGTACAACCACTATTCTAAGGGCTTATTAGGCTCGACCCATTCCTTAATCGGGATGACCTTGTCTATTGCATGTATGACATTTGGTCAATTTTTATTCCTTGGTTCGGACCGAATTTAGTGTTTTTATGCATTTATCTTTTGTATTTTTGTATTTTTTTTGTTATGTGTATGTATTTCTTTTCAAGTTCATGAATGAAGTTTTTCAACTTCCTAAAAAAAAAAAGATAAATTTGATTGGCCAAAATAGCCCTAATTAGGATTAAGGTTGAATCAAGATTAGTGAGTGCTTGATTAAGAGCGGATCACGTCAAAGCGGTTTTCCAAGCCAACACCAGATTAGGGTCGAATGGGCAAGTTGGAAAGAGTACGTGATATAGAAAATCAATAACTTTCTTATTGTGAGTATATATATATGAAACGAACCAGCCCAAACTGTACAAGTGTAAGCCAAAAATCTGACGGCACTTGGTCCCATATCGGTGGAAGTTGGAACGAAAATGCTGGAGCGGTGTATATATTGAGGTTTTCTATTAATTAACAAATCACGCAGCCGTGTGGTAAGCACAGAGCGAACTATTCTTTCGCCTTTTACTAAAGAATACCGTGTGCTTGCCACTTTCAATCGGCATACGCCAATTTTTGGAGGGTCTCTCTCTTGGAGTGGAGCCCTAAAATTCTGTAGTTATAAAGAGATTTCTTTTGATTAACGCATAATCTGGCTTGAACTATGTGGTACGTAATCGTTCATTCATTGTCGGCTGATGGATCCAAGTGGGTTTGAACAATTGAGAAGAAAGGTACATTGTGTTATTATTTATTATATTACACATTCTGTAGTATTAGATGAAATAACTGGAATTGCGTTTTTGCCACATGAAATTGTATTTGCAGCTGGGTGCTTGATGATATGAAATGGTGTATTTACAGCAGTGTTTGTATGACCATTGGTTTCAATCATATGCCCTATTCCCAAAAGGAATTGCCCGTGCTTACCATGTAAGATAGTTTCTTATATTCCATTTCATGGTGTTTGGTTAGGGATGTAAGTGGATCGGATTCAAATTTGGTTATTATCGGGTAACCAGGGCTGTTTGCAATGGCATTGACGGGATTCACGCATCAGGAGTAGGAGTAAGGGTGTCAATTTGTACGGTTTCGGTAATTCGGTACGGTACCAACTTTGAATACCGAAAACCAAAACCGTACTGTACCGAATCTAAATGGTACGTTACGGTTTCGGTATTTACAAAAACTGTTCGGTATGGTTTCGGTATTAAATCGGTATAGAAAAACGGTTTAAATACGGTATCTAGTGTGATACAATTTTGGTACGAATGAACTTATGCCACTTTTGTGATTAGTTCATTAAAATCCTAATGAAATTATGATCAACCAATCGATATAATTTGAAATTAACATAGATAAAGCAAATAAATTTAATTAATAGAGACAAAACAAGTAAATCTAAGAAGAGGAGTGAATGATGAAATGAAAAGTTGAAAATGGAGAATTAAGGATAGGGAAATGTTTTAAGTGTTTTAAGTGTAAAATTACAATTTATATCTCTTAATTTGGTCGAGTACCAATTTGGTATGGTTTCGGTACGTACAGACGGTATGAGTACCTAAAACCGGAACCGTACCGAAGAAATTCGGTTTCGGTACATACCTTACCAAATTTTGAACGGTACGATTTTAGACGGCGCGATTCGGTACGGTTAAACGGTTTCGGTATGCAATTGACACCCTTAATCAGGAGATCGATCGTGCAATTAAGCCCTACAAAATCCTTTCTAAATCTTTGTGCCCCTAAGATCATCCATTCTTGAATGTTAGCTCTTCCCCTTCTTATTCTTACTATTATCATTTTCCAGCAACGATCAAGCAACTCCATAGAGCATGTTAGCACCATAATATTAGGTTCTGAACTAACGCTTGCCTTGTTCTGGCGCTGTCAACGACTATAATCATTTTTTGGGCGAAAGGATGACAATTCTTCATTCATGGACTAAAATATTTTGTAAGGCCTTTTCTTCGTTGGGTGAGTCACCCAAAAGCGTCGAGAGAAGGTCCTATAAATTTTTTTTATATGATCAGCGGTCTCTAACTGAGTAGCTAGAGATGCTACAAGCAAATATCATATAGACATGTTCTTATACAAATAAAACTATCTTGTTTTCACATAAATAAACGATTTTCTAAACTAAAAAACTAAATGTAAGACCGAATTCGATTTGTTTATTAAACATGTTGTTCGAATTTGAATTTGATATCCGTTGGATGTGTAAATTTATAATCAAATTAGAATTGTTTAATTAATCAGATTTTCGGATAATATCTGATCCAAATTCAAAGTAATTGGATGCATAAAAATATTCGGAATTCGAATGCAGTTGTAAACTCATTCTTGACTATAATGGTGTACTGATAGTTTAATGTAATTAGTTACTATTAATGATTTTTAATTAACGTATAATGATGTAGTGCTCAAAATTAAACTTTAATTGGATACAAAAGTCGTATACGGAAAATATTTGCTAAATATCTAATTGAATAAGATAATATTTAACTTAAAATTGGCGTATCCAAATTTGAATCCAATCCTTAATCGAATCATCCGAATTCAAATCTGAATCCGAAAATATCAAATTTAAATGTTCTTAAGTGGATACATATACAAATTGAATTCAAATTTTCAACTATCCGGTTACATCCTTAAGTTTGGGATGCTATGAATAACCTATATGTAATCCATAAAAACATCATACGCCAATTTTTAGAGGGGTCTCTCCCCCTCGGATTGAGACCCTAAAATTCTTTAGTAATGAAGGGTTTTGAGTGTTACATGATAAAAATAATTACACGATTTTTTATTTGACACTTGTTTGAGTGGTCTTCCTTGTTGTCTTAATGAAAATTACTATCTTCTTCATTTTAACCAAATATAGTGGAGAAGAGAAACTTGTTGTTATCCCTGACTCTTTCCTTGCCTCCTCAGCAATCCATTCTTCCTCTTCTTCAATAAAGTAGTGGTTCACAATGTGGTTGTGAAGCAGTACACAGGATATGACAATCTTTTGAATTATGAAAGAAAACTCTGCTTGAGTTTTCAATATCTTAAAACGTTTATTCATTAGACTAAAAATACTTTCTATGACATTGTTTAACTTTGAGTGCCTCAAATTAAACAACTCTTTTTCATTTTTGGATTTTTGATTTCCCATATTCCATTCCTTGAGATGGTACCTAATATTATGATATCACCTAAAAAATCATCTCTGGTTGGCAAAACCAGCATTCGCAAGATAATATTTACCAACAAGAACTACAAATTTTCCATCTCTATCTCTATGAATAGCATTATCCAAAATGCAAGAGTTAGATGCAAACCTTCCTAACCAGCAAGTATATATATAAATTTTTTGTCATAGTCACTTGCAACTAAAATGTTTTGTGTAATAAGATGCTTCTTGTTAGGAAACTTCTTATGTTATTCAATGCGTACCCATGTTGGTATATGAGATCCATCAATGGCTCCAATACAATTTTGAAGGAGTAGAAGCTCTTATGGTTGTTTGTTATTTTTGGATGTCTGATGAAACTAGGGATCTTGAGAAGCAATGGATACAATTTCATCATTGCATCTAACACTTTATTAATGTTTCGACTCATTGTCTCCAAAGAATGCTAAAAAATATGCTTTAAAGTTACATTTTTAATGTAATGTCCAACACAATGCAGAAACATAGTCACTTGTTCCTCAACTAATACCAATTTGTTATCTTCTACGAACCCTCTAGTATGCAACAATGAACCAAGTTATAAAATGCTTTTTTGCTCATTCTTGTTTGGTCACGACAAGTACGCTCGGTGCCACCAATCATACGTTGAGTCTCAATAAACCCACATCAATCATCTAGTTGATATGGTTCCCTCCAAAGGTGCTTTCTTATATACCAGTCCGATCCATTATGATGACAACCACAGTGACCACCATAATAATTATCAACTAAGTGCGGTTGGGGAAGACATGCACGATTTCTTAGGTTAACCATGTTCAACAAGGTGAGTATTAGATCAATTTGGGCATGAGATGTGATTAGAGTAAAAATATAAAGATTAAATTGGACATAGATCTTACATGAAACCAAAGAATTATCAATGGAGATCTACAACTAGGAAAGAGATAGTAAAATGAAGTTCTAACCATTTGAACCTTCTACAATTCTTAGAGAATGTATTCGTAGAGCATTGAATGGGATTAGCATCTGTTAAATGTCATTTCTCAGCCATAGAGAAAATGATGTCAACCATGGAACATAGTCACATCCACATTTGTTTCTTTCATGATGATTTTGTGGAAATTTTAAATGACAAATCCAAATAAAATTCAAGTTGGGTTTAATTAAATTACTTTCATATCTTCTCTAATCATGCCCCCACTGTAGAAAAACAAGACATTAGATAACAATTAGCTAAAAACACATACAAAAATGATCTCTCTCACCCCTTCTTATTCTTCTATTTCATCTCTCCCCTGACTTTTACCAAATTTATGTGACTTGCTTACAAAAATTAAAAAAAGAAAAAGAAAAAACACTGATAGATAAACCATTGACAAGTTTAGAAGAGGCTTTAACTAGTGGAGAAGCAGTTCAATGCTCGAAAAGTCTGTGATTTCCCTTTTCAAAATATATGTTAAAACACCTCTCACAAGAATTGAGAGGGAAGGGACTTCATAAAATAATTCATTAAAAAGAAAAGTGTATTGAAAAAGTGTCTTTGATGGCATAAATTTAGATTCTGTTAGTCATTGGTTTCTTTCAAGTACGACGTTTTCGTTATTCTTATATTGCTTTTTATATGCATGCTAATACACAAGTCACCTTTACCAAAAAAAAAAAAAAAAAAATACAAGTCACCTAATAATGGCATATAGTTCTACTCAATGTGAGGCATCTTAGGTGAACTACAAAGGCTTTTTGTTGAAGATATACTTTGGTAGAAAGCAAACTTGTTGATTCTTTCTAATGTACCTCTAGCATGCTTTAAAACATTAATTATTATCCTATATTTTTACGTTAAGATGGCTTCAGATTGTCTCAAACTTGGAAGAGCAGGACACTTCTCAGTTCAATAAGTCTAGAATAATTTAGTACTGGCATACAAACATATCTTTTATAAACTTTCATTTTCTGATTGAAATTTAAGAAAATGAATGAGTCTGTGCCTTATACAATTTTAGCAACCGTATTTAATGTTTTATGAATATCTATAATCCAACAATGGTTAAGGATCAATAAATTAGTCAATATTAAATAAAAATTTCACATCAACACATGGATCACATAGAGGGTGAAAGTTCAAAACTACCAATGGGCAAATGTGCAACTCAGACTGCAAAAAAAATCATACATATATTCTATAAGTATTGGGCATCAGAAACATGACTACTTTTTCTTGAGATTTCATGGACTACGGTGTACAAAACCATCATTTGCAAGTATTGGGCATCATACTTTTTTTACTAGAAATCCTTCATAACTCTAGATTTAATAGCTTTGTTTGTAAATTCCAACATATATTCTAGCTTACACATATTATAGCACTGAAAGAGATAGATTAGAATTGGCTCTAATTAGGATTAAGATTGAATCAAGATTAAATGAGTGCTTGATTAGGACCTGGTCATGTCAAAGCCACCAAATGTTAGATATTTGAACCACTTGGTTTCCTAATTATCCTTATGCTAATGTTCAGTTTTGGGGTTTTCCAAGCCAACACCACCAGGTTGGGGTCGAATGGGCAAATTGGAAAGAGTAGCTGAAATAGAAAATCAATTACTATCTTTTTATGAGTACAAGAACCAGCCCAAACTGCACAAGTATAAGCAAAATACTTGATGGCATTTGGTCCCATATCGGTTGGAATTGAGAACGAAAATGCTGGAGCGGTGTATATACAGAAGCTTTTGTGTATTACCCAAGTCACGCAGCCGTGTGGTAAGCACAAAGCGAACTATTCTTTCGCCTTTTACTAAAGAATACCGTGTGCTTGCCACCTACGAACGGCATACGCCAATTTTTGAAGGGTCTCTCCCTTGGAGTGAGACCCTAAAATTCTAAAATTGAAATCAATTTATGCTTTTAGATTCTTTAACTTGGATGCAAACGAGAGAGTAGAGGTTCTGTGTTTCATGCGAATTACCTTGTTTTGATGGTGTTAGTGTGGAGTTAAGGTCCTGTGAGGGTGAAACAAGGCCGGATTGGGCGGGTTATTTAATTAATCTTACCTAATGCAGCTCGTTAGTTCAGCCCAGAAAATCTCAATCGAGGCCCAAAACTTAGCCCACCCTGATTGACTTCGATCAGGGCTAGGCTGAGCTTCTGGGCTTGCTGTAAAAGTGACCCTAGTTGGCCCTGTTTGGCCTAGGTAGACCTTGACAAACCCCCCTTTGACCCTCAATTATGTGCAGAAGAAGAAGAAACTAAAAAAGAAGATGCACTCTATCAATGGTGGATTAGAGGTAACTTTGCTAAAGCAAAAAAAATCACTAGAAAATCAGGATAAAAACAGGGTTGACTTGGGCCAAGGCCTCAATCCTAATCCGATTAAATATCGACTCATGTCTTGCATTAGATCATTTCTATTTTCCCCTTCAATTTGAATAAAGAAAAGGACACCAACTAAAAGCCCTTTTTGTACTCAAAGGTGGACAAGGTGAGTTCGGATTGTTATGACCAAAATTTATATTCTTTTTTTTTGGTAAACAACACTTCATTCACATAATTAAACAAAGTACAAACACACTTGCATGAGAACACAAGGTTCAAATTGAACCAAGGAACGGCAAAAGACCAACTGGCGTACATGCAATAGATAGGGTCACCAAGGGTAAGGGTTGGGTCAAGCCCAAAGTGCATCACAGCCACAAAACCCTTAGAACAAGAACACCAAAACAACACCAACACCCTCAAAGGAAGACAACTTCCACGCCTCAAGGGCGGACATAACACCCACATAGGGGGACAAATTACACGCCTCAAAGCGATCAAAACCCACAATTACCGCGATGGTAGCCGGAAAGTGTGGATAAGGTTCGAGACCTCCCATCCCAGGGATGCCGCATAGGCGACCGGCCAAGCTCACCGAAAAACTGTACCGACTTGGAGTTCTATTAAGCTCGACGCGAGAAGAACTTGTACCCAAAGCGGAGTTGTCGCCAGGCACCAGAAACGCTATAACCAAAGGAGAAAAAAAAAAAAGAAAAATAAAAAATAAAACAAAAAACAAAAACAAGCGCAACCACGGATCTAAGGGGAAACCCTAGACCACGGATAACGGAGAAAGCGCCGGGGGAAAGAGGGAGGCGGAGACGGGAAAGAGGAGCAGGAGATGCCGGGAGAGAGAAATAGATAGAAACAGAGAAAAAGGAGCCAGGAGATGCCGGTATAGAGAAAATGGGAGAGAGAACAGAAGGGAAAGAGAGAACTGGAGGAGGTGAGAGAAAAAAACAGAAAGAAAAGACGGTAAAGAGCTGGAGGAGAGGAAGAGAGAAGCCAAAAAAAAAAAAAAAACCGGAGACGGGATGGAGCGGCGGAAGGAGAACAGGGGAGGCGGACACCGGGCGAGCCCCCGCCGGGCCGCGGAGGAGGGGAGCGGAGGATTTCGGGAGAGAGATGGCGGAAGTTTTTTGACCAAAATTTATATTCCTTACCTAGGTTTATAGTATCCCAGATATAATACGATAATAGCTAATACATATCCATATTGGGTATAATTGATGTGATACATGTCGATATTTCTATCTATTATATTACACTAAAATATATTAATCAATATGATATACTACTTGATACAAGACAATATCTTTATTAAAATCACTTGACTCATATGATATTCGATACCAATACTTAAAAGCTTGTTTTAATTTTATTTTTTTTTTTTTAAATCCTAACTTGGGATATTGACGGTTGAGTTTGGATCCTTTTATGCTCAAGAAATCGGTGATTGAATCCTGAAAAAAATATCCGATTTTCTTAGGGGTAAGGGATTGTGTTTCCCTCACACCTCCTCCATTATACATGGAGAAAAAGTCTCACCCCTAAAACTAACAAAATGGTCCAACCGTCAAACTCCTTTCCTAAACATGTGATAAAGTGGTACGAAAGGAGCACTGAGCACAATCGTCTCGTCCTGTACCAGCGGTACAACTATTGATGTGATGAGTGATGACTTCCGTTTCAAACTCCCAATCAATGAGAATAGCAGAACGAGTCAACAAAACCTCAAACCAATTTCAGTAATACGCTCCCTCTCTAGATAATCTGCTTCGCGCTCTCCACTTTCCAATTCAATCAATTATAAAATGGAGAGCAGCAACGATCCAATAACAGCTACTACTGATGAAGCTTTTCCTGAGCTTTCAAGTCTCTCTGTTCTTAACTGTATTGATTTATCGGCCCCTGACATCCAAAAATCTGTTTCCTTACTCAAACAGGTACGGTTAAAACGACTGACTCTCTCTCTTCTTTCTTTTCTTAGCTCTTTTGTTTATCCAAGTTCCTGGGTTTGTTTTTCTGTGCTCTGCTTTGTTCCCTCGTGAAGATATTCTTAAGCCCTCTTCATTATTGAATGACAAGGTGCATATTTTCTCATAGGAGTGGGAATTTTTTTTTAGTTTCAGATTTTTGTGTTGTAATCAGGGTTATATACTTGTTACTACAGCAGCCTAGAAGATTAACAATTTTGTGTAGACAGAAAGAAGTCAAGGGTTCGAATGTTGGATAACTAGTTACAGCAACAGATTCTGTGTTTTATTTTAAATTATACTGGCTTATTCTTTTTTCTTGTTCATCAGGCATGCTTGGATTCTGGATTTTTCTATGTGATCAATCATGGAATCAGCCAGGATTTTATGGATGAGGTCTTCTCCCAAAGTAAAAACTTTTTTGATCTACCAATTAATGAGAAAATGAAGCTTCTTAGGAATGAGAAGAACAGAGGCTATACCCCAATTCTAGATGAGCATCTCGACCCTGATAATCAAGTAAATGGTTAGTTTACAAATACACCCCCCAAACATTTAATTTTTTTTTCTGAGAAATGCGTTCAAAAATAATAACCAGAAAAGAGGGATTCAAAAATATATCCATGCAAAAAGTGATGCTTGGCGCTAGTGAAAAATGTGGAGTAAAGGAGAAAAGAATATGAACTTCTAATTGCTGTGGACATCTCACAATTTTTTTCTTTCAAATACTTTCTTTTATTCTTTGAGGTTCTCTAATTGAATGCTATTGTTGGTTTCCTAAATTTTCAGTACTCCAATCATTACATTTGGTATTTGTTAGCTATACTACAACTGTGTAGTGTGTACTTACTATTATTCTCTTTTCTGATTCTTAGGAGATTACAAAGAGGGATATTATATTGGAATTGAAGTACCAGAAGATGATCCAGAAGCCGGATATCCATTTTATGGGCCAAATATCTGGCCTGCCACAGGTACATGGTATTTGTTCCCTTTGTTAGCCTTTGTTTGTGGCGCTACTATATGTAAAGACAATTCTTTTGGGAAATTTTCATTGTTAGATTAGTTCTCTGACATGAATTTCCCCCTAATTTTCTCATCTTGTACTGGTAAGCAAGTTGAATGATGGATTTTCTATGATTCTGAATTTTTTATTGACCACTACTATATTTTTGATGCTTTGAAGATCTGTTACCTAGATGGAGGCAGACTATGCAGAAATATCACCAAGAGGCACTGTAAGTTTGTTACCTAGATTGAGTCAATGAGCAGATTTTTTTTTTCAATTTTTATTTCGGGTTCAAGATACAAGTACGTTAAATTTCTGACATGCATGGAGTTCTATAATCATTTTTCCATTTTGCAAGTAGAATTAGTTCCCAACTTTCATGTTGTATGTTTACCGAAATCCTTTTTGCAACTGTACAGGTTTTTGTCATATATTATGCAAGCTTATGTGGTTCAGTTATGAATTATTTTGAGTTTTATGAGACATACATGATATCATTGATTCTTGTTGGTGTTTCTCATCTCTTCGATATTTATACAGTGAGGTGGCAAAAAAAGTAGCCAGGATTATAGCTCTTGCACTTGATCTGGATGCTGACTTCTTTGATAAGCCAGAAATTTCTGGCAAGCCAATTGCAATACTACGCTTGCTACGTTATGAAGGTTTGGGATGACTTACAGGTTTTTCTTTTTTGTATGGATTTGTTTCCCTTTATAGTTGATGTAAGTCTCCTTATGTGACAAAACTTTTTCTCTTCACCCCTAGGTAGAGTTTCTAATCCACAGGAGGGGATTTATGGAGCTGGTGCTCACTCTGATTTTGGTTTCATCACTCTCTTGGCAACAGATGAAGTCATAGGTCTTCAAGTATGATGAAGCTGAAACATCTACCTCCTTTTTATTGTATTTCTATCTAACTTAGAGTTTGCCTTTCCAAAATAATTTGCAGATTTGCAAGGATAGGCATGCTAACCCACAGATATGGGAATATGTGCCGCCACTTAAAGGGTGAGTGTTATACTAATTTTAGGACTGAGTTTCTCTAATAGTCCAATTACAGTGTTACATTTCTTAGGTTTCTTTCTACCTTATTTTTCTTTCATCCGTCTTAAAGGTCAGTTCAATTTTCATGCTCTTTGCCTTTTTGAGTATGAACCTAAAGTTTGGTTTCTTGATTTTATAGTTGGACCAACCCATGTTTGAACCAATATTCACCAGTTTGTTTATTATATGTAAAATTAATATGTTTAATTAATTTACTTGAACTTTTCTTCATTGCTCTACATCTCCAGATATGGGTTGGACATAAGCCCGACTTCCTAAGACATCGTGTCTCAGCTTGAATTTACCTGTGCTTGTCTGTTTGCCACCCGTATTCATGACTCGGTTTAATTACAATCAAATTTGCTTCAAAGATATTTTCAGATAAATCTATTACACCGTTTTACAATTTGTTGTCTTTTGTTTTCCTTCTTTAATTTTTGTCTACAATTTACTATATTAACTTGAACAAAGTTCAATGGAAGGGTCCTTATAATTGACCGCCTATATAGTTGAGTTGATTTATATTAACTTCTGAAAATCTGTTATGCCATTTTACAATTTGTTGTCTTTCATTTTCCTTCTTTAATTTCTGGCTATAATTTACTTTATGAACTTGAACAAAGTTGAATGGAAGGGTCCTTTTAATTGACCGCCTATATAGTTGAGTTGATTTATATCAACTTTAAGAACTCTTGACTTTTCTTTGCTGATGATATTATTATTCTATCACATCTTCCCTCAACCACATTATTCTCATGTTATGTTGTTCACCATCCTTTATGGAGGGCCGAAAATAGAAGGGAAAATTTCTAAGGTGGAACTCATATTTGCAGGGAGGTAGAGACAGCTCTTGTCAGCAACCAATAAAACCATTCATTTTTGTTTCAAATCTGTCTTTCAGCATCAGCAAACTTGAGCTATACCAACTTACTAGGATTGGCTACATGGATCCAAACAAAATAATTAAGTAGGGAAAACTGCAGAAACAACAAACAAGAAGGGGTGGGGGAAAGGAATGAAGAATTGGGATTGCTTTCTTGTTGCTTCTTGCTTCAAAGGTTGATCTCTGCTGTCTAACTTGGCATTAGTAATTTAATCCTTTATTTTATCTCATCCACCAAAATGATATCACACAACAAGACCTCATCTTGAATTGTCTTGGTTAGTTCATACATGATAAGTGCAAAAAAGATGAGGTCTTACACCTGGTCTTAATATAATGCAAGCATAATTTAAAGTTCCTTGCTCTAACCTGCGAAGGATCTTACACGAGTCTTCACACCATCAAACATATCTTTAATTACATCCACTAGTTTACTAGATACCCCTCCTGTCATTGGAACATGCTGGTTTATTAAATTTGTAGACCTGTTCATAGGCTTTTTCTATGCCAATAATATAATCATATGGAGGTCTTTCTTACTATATCTATATCTCTCCATTATTCTCCTCTATAAAGGCTTTGGTCTTGGTTTTGTGACATAAAGCCAAAATGTTCTGAGATATGAGTCTCCTTCCTTAAATGGGTTTCTGTAACCTTCTCTAAAAGTTTCTTACTGAGTCATTAGCTTTATGCTCCTATAGTTATTGTAGTTTTGGATACGATCTTTATTTTTTTAGATTGGGCCTACAATGCTTCTCCTCCAATTGTCTAGCGTCTTCCTTATGTCCATAATCCTGTTAAACAGATCAATTAATAATGCATACCATGACTTTCCCAGAATTTTCCACACTTTTGGTTTGCTTGGTGTCTTCTTTAGGGTTCTGCCATGTTAACCTATTATAATGTGGGCACATGCAAGTATATGAAAAGGATAACAAAAACTTCTAACCGGACTCTAAAATTGAAACTGACTTGCAATCAAACTCTATCTTCTATTCTTACATATTCAACTCAAACAGAACTTGATAAAAGATATGCAGACTAACTTAAAGCTACTTCTTTCCCTTACTAGACCAAAAACCGGAGTAGGAGTGGTTCCATCTAGTTTGGGTTCCAAAGGTGGCCATGCTGGTCAAACCAGTCGAGTGCTACTGCATCACCCTCTGTTTATGGGCCATTTTCTCCATTGGTACTCTATAAGCAATAGCATCACATACAGAGATGCCCCCCTGCCTTCTTCGTCTTTTAGCCACTTATACTCTACAAATATTGTAAAAGACCATCCTTTTCAAATATCCCATTGTCCTACTTTCCTGATAATCATTATAATTATCTCTTGTTCTTTGAGTACATATCAAAATCTGCTCATATCTTTTTGTATGATCTTGTCCTCTATCATCGTCTTATATAACTACTCTGATTGAACCTCCCAGTTTCTCCTTGATTATGATTTTTGTAACAATGTCTTTGGTAACTGTTTTACAATACAATTTTCATTTGGCCACTTATTTTTCTGGTCTTTTCTTGAATATCTGGGGTTTTTTACAGTAGAACTATGTATTAGAAAGTTTTGAGGTTCTACTAGAAAACCCAGGGACTGTGGCAGATACCGAATCATGTAATTGTCATAGAACTTTCCACCCTTTTTCTAAACTTGAATTTTTTTCCCAAAGCCACCTTTGTAATTAATATTGTATGGAGATTGCAAGGAGAATTGATAATTTTGGGCGTGGCAGATCCTTGTTTCTAAGTTTCTAACATTAAGTTTGAGGCATCTGCTAGTCTAGTGGTCACCTGATTCCAGTATTAAGATCTCCAGAAACTCTGTGGTTTCTGTGTTGACCATGCAAGTTTTTGGTAGGTTTCTTGTTGTGATGTACGCATATGTAATTGTGTCGGCCACATAATATAAGTTCACTTGAGTCGAATGCTTTGGTCTTTGATATAAAGCATTCCTCGTGTTTTGTGGGCCAATATTCTACATTTTTAGACCATTATTGATAACTCTGAGTACAGTCTTTTAGTGTCTGTTTATTTTTATTTTTCTCTGGTCATGATTCTATATTCCCTCCTTATATATTATGAATATATGAGTGAATTATTGTAAAGCATATTATTGAGTAGAAGTGTGATGATACTGCCATTAAACCTCCTCCTTCCCCCACCCCCCCAATATAAAAACACTTCTCTTCCCTCTCTCTGATGTCACTGCCATAACATCTTGTTATCTCTCTTTTCCATACATCAGAGCATTTATCGTAAACCTTGGAGACATGTTGGAGCGTTGGAGCAATTGCATTTTCAGGTATGCAAACCTTTTTGTGATTATGCCAGCCAATGTAGATAAAACAAACTGTTGCTCCTTGTGGCAAACGGTTGTAAGAAATGAGTAGAAATGATTAGAAGGAAAGACGTTGTCTCCAGCTATCTATTTCATTTGTGCATATCTGTAATCCTGGTTTTGGATGAACTGGATCATTGGGCACCCAGGTTTAAGAGCCATGGATGGGGGAGTTAAAAGACCACTTTCACTACTGATATATCTCGTTAAAGTGCTTAGAGTATGTTATGATGCATAACATAACCATTTTTCTTTTTTTATTGAGGGGGGGGGAGAGAGAAGTAGAACAGGTAATGCATCCACAATTGGATCGATAACAATTATTGAGTTGATGCTATTTTCATGAATGCCATGGCAATAGACTTGCTAGGTCCATGTTATAGAGGATGTTGCACCCATTTCACTAGTCAATTTTTTTCCTAAAATGTTCATGTCATAGGAATTGAGTTTTTTGAAGTCTCTAATGGGGGCTGGTAAGCATGATACTTATTAGTGTATTCCTGTCATTCTCAAGAATGCCCCATCAGCATGTAGGTCCATGTGATGGACAAGTTTTAACCTAAGAATGATTCTGTTCAAATTTCATCCCAAATTGTGCAGCCATGAACCCAAAGTTTATGCACAGCTAATAAATCATAAACAATGCCATTGACCTCTACTAGTATGTAGTTGAGCTTATGGTGTCTTCCTATTTTGAGCCATGTCTCACTTATGTGGCCTCATTGAATTTGGGTCAATTCTTCCAAAGTCTTTTAAGAGAACCTACTCGTATGGGGTGAATAGGTTGGTTTTAGGGGAAAACAGTTAGGGTCATATGGTTTTGTAGTGATCTCTCAAATGATATCTACGGCATCAATGGTACTTAGCTATGGGTGGATCTTAGAGATATGCAGTTAAGTTTCTTGCGATGAGTGTTAATGTAATGGTTGTTTTTGGGTATTGTCATTGTTGACACCTTACCGGCAGTATCCCTGCTGTAGGTGTGGGATATAAGTCCCAAAAATTCAATCGGCGCTATAGAGGGCATCTTGGGGAGTAATTATGCCCTCCATTTTGGTAGAAAATCTTACTCTGCTTTTGAAAGATAAATTGGAGCAATATTGCTGTATTTTTTTGTCTTTTCAAGAAGTCTTTTTGAGAACTAGAAAATACTAATGGAGAACTGTATGAAAGAGGAAAGAATGACCACACTAGTGCATTACCAAATGCTCATAAGCGATGGCAGAGCTATGGTGTATTATTATGATCTGTATACATGCTTGATTGCACATCATTAGACATGCGAATTATCTCTAAGGGGTAATCACATTTAGAAAACCTTCTTGTTCTAGTCATTGTTTTGTTCTTGATCATATTCAGGAAAGCCTAGACTTGATTGAATGGTGTTTCCATTCAGTTCTTTTCATTATTGAGAAGGCCAAGGCCTATTGCAATTGGGGATTGAAGTCCTAGCCTCACTGAGGTGTAGGTTGAAGCAGGGTAAGCGATATCTTGGCTATAAGGGCAACCTTTTGTATTGGGACGTGTAATAAACATATATGAAACCCCAAGGACATTGCTTTTTGTGATTACCAAAAAAAAAAAAGGACATTGCTTTTTGGAGTAGCGTTTAGCAGTGAGGTGAACCATGTATGTTGTGTGCCACACTACTTACTTTTATTTGCAGAACTCTAATCCCTGTTTTGTAGAGTGGGTTAGCAATCTTGGTAGACCTCAAGTGGTGTGAGGTGAGATTGCAAACAACATTGCTGTTCAATTTGCAGTGGGAACTGAGAAACTGATTCAACCCGCCTCTCAGTTTAACCCAGTATCAGTAATAGGGAACTAGGGTCTATAGGGTTAGAATGGGTTGAAACTTGGAGTGTATGTAGATAATGATATAGGGATATAACCCTCATGCTTGGTTGGGCTTGGGTGGTTTTATTAGAAGATGTGAGCATCCTTGTTTTGGGGTTTCTGAGTGTACAAAAATTTAAGAAAATCTCGAAATTAGCTGGTTAGAATGCTCAAACTAGGATCTAACGTTCTAACCTCCCCCCCCCCCACCACCCACCAAAAAAAAAGAGAGAGAAAGAAAACAGGATCTAGGTCACTAGGCCAGGGATGATGTGCCTAAAGAGTGGACAGATCAGATGGTTAGATTGTTGTAGATTTGACCTTGAATTTTGGGTGTGTTGGGAAGCTAAAGGGGGATGGGATTGCCTACCAAATGCCTGGATGGGAGGTCTTATGGATACTTGGATAAAATGGAATGGCTTCTTGAAAGCTGTCTGTTCAGCCATGGTCAGAATTTTGCTTGAGTTGACCAGGAACCTCTTGGACCTTCTCTGACAATAGTTGTCATAAACTAATAGTTTTAGCAGCAATATAAACATAAAAGCACTCATAGCTTGAAGGGAAAATAATCTATTAATCAACTGTAGTCTATTCTAAACAATTGGGGGGGGGGGGGGTGCTATTTATAGTCTTTACATAAGAAGTCGTGAAATTGGGACTTAAAAACTTTCTTGAACTTGGACAATAGCTAACTTACTCTAACTAAGGCTAAGCAAGCCTAATAGTGGGCTGCATTACATGACTTGAATGCTGGAAAACAAAGTAGACTTCAAATAAAAAACTAATAACCTAAATGTCCTTGTTATTCTTGAATTAAAGTTGGGCAGATTACTAAGCCGCCACTGAAATTATTAATGTTGAAAAAAAAAAAAATGATACAATGGAAGAACAGAATGACTTGAGGTGCTGTTGGTCAGCAGCCCTAGCAGCTGGGAAGCAGCCTAGGGGCTTTGCTTGAGCTTCTAAGAGCAGGGCAGCAAGCCTGAGGGCCCTAATTAGGGGTTGTGGATCTGCATAACTCCCTCCTCTCTAAAAGTAAGAGCAAAATCTAAAATCGCATGCTCATATTGGGCTGCAATGTTGGTGAGGTAGGAATTCCCAGCTCTGTATTTGGGACCCAGCTTCATTTATTGCAGACGGCCACAAGGCTAAAATCATGTCTTGTGAAATTTCACGGGAATTAGGTAACTTTCATTTCAGATAGGTTTCTAATTATTTATTGATAGAATTTATTAGTAATTCTGGACATGACTGTAATAATGGAGCTCAAAAGCCTGGATGTTTTGGATTGAGATTGCCTGAATTGTATCCCATAAAGCCCTGCTGGGCTATTTTGCAATTATTCTGGCTCCTTTTCTTTGAGAGTAGATGGATCCAGTATTAATTAGTAGTTTATTGTATTGACTTGTGCAAAAATTTCTTTGTGTAGCATCGCTTACCTTCTTTATTTGAAGTCCCTCCCTAAAGTTTAGGCTGAAACCTTTATACAGCTGCTCCTTGGGATGACTCAATTAAAGGGCGTACCCAGTGCCGAAGCTCCCACACTGTGGGGTCTGGGGAAGGGACTTTCTAGGCAGCCTTACCCCTACTTTGCAGAGAGGCTGATTCGAACCTGCGACCTCCAGCGCACAATGGAGAGACTCCACCATTGCGCCAGGCCCGCCCTTCTTTGGGATGACTCAATTGCTCCATTTTATTTAGTCTGGCAGTAATCTGTTGCATCATGGTTTTATAGAGTTCCACGTTAAGGATTTTACATCTTTGGGGCCTGGGATGCTATTTATTGCTTTTGGATGGTAGGTATTACTTTTTAATGCTTTTGCCTCCCCCCCCCCCCTTCCCTGGAACTCTGCTTGTGTGGAAGTGTTTGGCACTGGTTTTGCCCTTTTCTGTTAATTTCAGATTGAAGGGTAATGAAATCTGCAAATCTTAATGATCAAGATCAGTTATCATTTTGTTTATTGTTATCATTCTTGATTTATATATCCAATAGTTCTAATAATTATGAATCAGGTAACATGGAGTCCATGGTTTTGATGTATTTTCAGGTCCACTTTGCATCGAGTATTAGTTAATGGTCAAGAGAGATACTCAGTAAGGCTCCCCTTGAACTTTTGAATGTTTAACAAGTCAACAGTCTTTGAGGATATTTGCCTTGATTAGGTCATTATTATATGAATTACACGTTTTTCACCATCATTTATACTCTGCCTTGAATTTAAAAGGCATGTTTGTGAAGCTTCTTGTAATGAGGGGTTGGAGTTTATGAGCAGGACCTTACTGAAGTAGTGCTAGCCATGAAGTCCAATGACCTACGTTAGCCTGTTTTTGAATGTGATGTTCACAATGAAAGAAGCGTACCCAATGTTCAAAACATCACACCTAATGGATCTGGAGGATTGAATTTCAATATTTAGTAGTGCCTGTTCAGTGCCTATTCGTCGGGACAGGGAACTTCATCCAGCGAGATGCCTGCCACTTGAATGAATGTTTGTGACCTAGTTAGTACCAGCAATACACCCTCAGAATAATCTGATGACTAAAATGTTCTTTTGCCCATGCGAGAAAAGTCAATTTTTGTAGATCTTCGAAAGAAAAAAATAAAATTATCGCTTAGCTGAGCCCCCCCCCCAAAGAGAAAGGTACAAGAGACTTCTCACATGTGTCACAGTACAGCAACTTGACTGTTTTTTTGATTGAAAATTTACTCTTCAAAGACTTCTAAAGCAAGCCTGGCATTTAAAAGGTGAATCTCTCAGTTGGGTCTTAAGTTTTGGCTATTCCTTCAAGGCTATTTTCTTTAATGATATTTAATAGAAGGAAACTGTTACCTTCTGATTACTGATCTTCTTTCTTTGTGGACCAGATTGCATTCTTTGTGGAGCCTAACCACGACTGTCTTGTTGAGTGCTTACCTTCTTGTAAATCAGAAACAAACCCACCCAAGTAAGTTACTGCATGAACACATGGAAGCTTGTCTGGATACATAGAAAGTTCTATATTTTTGGTAAAAAATCATAGAAACTTAGTTTAATTCTAGGGTAATCCAGGTTCTGGAACATGTAGATCTGGGTAGGGCTGCAACAGGGTGGGGCTGGGCCGGGCTTTTGCAATCCCAAGCCCAGCCGTATACATTCTAAAATATAAGCCTATTCCCGCCCTGATTGGCCCTGTCTTTGGCTCTGGCCCTGATTGGCCCTATCCCTGGCCATAGGCCTAATTGGCCCTATACTTGGCCCTAATTGACCCTATACTTGGCCCTAATTGGCCCTATCATTATCAATGTTCCTAATTCATTGAGATCAAGCATCAGGGACAAAATTAGGACCAAGATTAGGGCTAGAATCAAGGCTAGGATCAGGGCAAAAAATCATGGACGGGTTGAGACAGGCCCAGCGGGCCAAAGAGTAATCTCAGGCCTGCCCTTGGCCCTAACCTGCCCTCAGGGCCAAACTTGCACCCCTAGATCTGGGCTCAGGATGCAAATTTTTGAACCTATATACTATATACTATATCTAGAACATAACAATTCCATTATGAACCTCTTGTGGCAATGCATTTGAAAATTTATATCTCATTTACAAAGAACACAGGAGCTGTCCAATGATTTCTTCCTGAAATGGTCTATAGTTCTGAAGGCACATTACTCAGATCCTCATCACTGTCAAGAGTCTGAAGCATTATCTTTTCGTACTTGAATTCTCAAATGGTCTATCAATGGATGAATGGATAATGTTAGTAGATAGCATAAGTTAAGCTGTAATGTTTAATATAGGTATATTGGAGACATTTACCTACTGCTCTGTTCTACTTCTACCAGGTTTCCTCCTGTGAAATGTGTAACATATCTGAGTCAGCGTTACAAGGACACCCATGCAGACCTGGGCTTGTACCAGAACAATCAGGATTAGTTGGTCATGGTGCAGAATTTCTGGAAGAAAAGAATAGGCTTTTGGGAAAATCAATCTGGAAGTGCATTGCTGAAGTATCCAGTTACAAATGTATGTGCCATATATAATGTGAAAGAACAGTGTAAGTTAATCATTTGAAGTCCACACAGAAGGGTTTGGTCTAAAATTCTTGATATGAACATCAAATATTCTGTGATACTAACTAAATCTAAAGGTTCAAATGGAAATGAAAAATGCACAGGAGTACCAGGAGGTACTTGAACTATATAATTAACCTAATTAACTAAGAGAACATAAATTACTAGTCTCTCTAAAATCACAAATCCCTGGAGGATAAGCCAGTAGTGTGGGATCTAGCAGACTACAAAAATTCAAACAAGAAAGAACACAAGATGTATTATTAAATAAAGAAGGGATTGTCAAAAGGTATAAATCATTAATAATTCTCTGTAGAGTTTATAGTTAAAAAAGATTCAAATCCGAGGAATGCTGAAACTTAATTATTGCATTTGTTTTACACTGAAATTTTGGCAATTATTCCCTTTTGAGTTAATTTTATAATATTCCTACCTTGAAATCTAAAAAGAGTTACTTAGACTAAACTTGCATCTGTTATCAAATAGGTTAAAAAAAAACAACTTGAACTACGTTTGGATCAATTCCCAAATTCCATCGAAGCCTTTAGTTGTGATCTTCCAAACAAGAATTACTCATGTAAAATTGGAGGATGGAGATTTTTAAAAATTAATCTAAACAACTCAATCTAATGCAAATATTACAATTAAAATGTCCTAAATATAATTATATGGAAGAAATAAAAGATAATAACCTAAAGTAATTATCAAATCGCTACTCTTGAAATTACCTACAAAACAAAAGAAAAAGAGATTAGTTAAATAATCAAAGAAAAAAAAAAATATTAAACTCTAAAAATTATGCCAAATTGACAAAAATTAATCATTGCAACTGTGCTTTGGTTCCCCAAAAAAGGCGCCAAAATTGATCGTGTTGCTAGCCAATAAAAAATAAAATCCTATATTAATCTAACTAGCAGAAAGTACGGGGTCGAACTATGAAGAACTCAAAGGCTAAGAACTATTAATCAATGAAACAACTGTGAATACGTGAGGATCTTTGGGATTTCGAATCCCCAATGCTTTTCACTAACCGATACAAATCTACGCTTCAAAATAAAGGATGGTCTTTTCTAGATATGCCCTATCTTTGCAAGACTATCGTCCTTCGCCAAGCTTGGCACGCTTAGGTTGCTTAGATATAGAGCATATTTGACCATACTCAAACATAATTAAAAACATCAACTAGAAGACACAGAACAATCAAATTAATTAAACAAGTGATGATTCATCTACATACCAAAAAAAAAGAACTAGCTACTCATTATAACAAAGCTCATAAAAATAAAGATGAAATTGAATGAGAGAGAGATGAGAGCTAAGATCTGTATTTGTCGTCCCTCTAGTTTTCTGTGGCTGGCTTTCCCTTTTGTCCCACACACAATGAATCTGTCCTCTTTACCTATCAATTCAACCTTTATTAGTTCAGATTATGGGAAAACTCAAAACTAAAAAGTTGTAGATATTTTCGTTATCTTTCAATAGAATCTTAAATCACTGCAATCTGAATTCAGATGAGAGATATATGCCCAAAATACTCAAGGTGGGTCTGGTTACAGAATTTTTCAAATCTTATTACCAATTTTGTTACTTGGACCTCCACTTGTTTCCAATTTGGCTAAGATTAGTACTCTCCTTGCATTAATCAAGTTGGATCTCAACATTCATGATTTCTTGGGCAGCAAGATTGAATCCCGTGATTTTATTTTAATTAAAATCCTCTAATATATTTGCCAACTTTCCTCCACATTATCTATAATAAGCAAAATCACATTATTCTTGAAAAAGACACAAAAATACTCAATCAGCTCTATTTTAATTAACTAAGTACGAAAAATTAAATCAAATAAATAATGATAAATGCATGCTTATCAAACACCATCATAGCAAATATTGGGCATTAGAAATTTTTACTAGGAATCCTCCATAACTCTATATTTAACAACTTGGTTTGTAAATTCCAACATACATTCTACCTTGCACATATTATGTTCATTTCTCTTTGATATCTACTGCAATGACAAATGATTAAAGATGTATCCACCATATCACCAACTTCCATCTAATTCATTGACTCAAAAAAGGGCGTAAAGTTCCAAAAATAACAGAAGCAACTCCAAATAAAACCACGCACAAACTAATTCAAACCACATGGGAAACCTACTTCAAGGCAAATTAAAATTAAAATGACTAATTCAACTCCAATGAAGGAGGTAAAGGGCAAAAAAAGAAGAAGGAAATTTTTAGGCTTTACCACAAAAATGCATTTTCAATTACCTAGTACGAAAAAGAACGATTTCTACTAAAGAAATATGAGATGAAATTGAAAACAATAAGAACTTGTGTTTAACTCGGGATTTCAATAGTAACTAAAGGAACTTTTCAATTTTAAATAGTGGAGTTTGCAACCCTCGAAAGACGTACCAATCGTCGATCAATGCCTTTGATTTTGCAGAAGCCGAAGAATAAGATGCAGCAGGCTGGTACAACTTGATTTTTGCAAAAGCAGAAGAAAAACATGTTAGGGTTAGCAAAAACCAAAGATTCGCAGTTAAACTTGCAGAGAGACAGAGACTAGGGTTAGTAGAGTCGATGGAGTTCGCTTTCTCACAATAGATTGTGATTCTATGGAATCACCCATATTTATAACATGCCTCAATTTGGATGATTCTATTTGGAAACCACCATAGAATCACCATTTTACACTAAATTGCGGAATCACGTGGATTCCAAGTCAATTTTTAACCAAATGGTTTTTCTTACCTGGAATCCGATTCCAAGGAATTGCAAAACCAAACACAACCTAAGCTAAAACAAAAAGTAATATTTTAACACTCTCCCTCAAGTTGAAGTATACATATCAAACACTCTAGCGCATAACAAGAACATACAATTTTTTTTTATTACACTTGAGCATATTTAACAATAATAGACATTGATAAACACCAAAAGTAACTTGCTCATGAGATAATCAACAACAACTTAAGTAAACAACCTTTATGTCGAATGAACCATCCAACAACGAGAATAATAGTTGGTAGTGAAGATAAACCACTTCCATAAATAGAGCAGCAATAATTACATTACCTACACTATTAAAATAATACCAGTAGTAGAAAGGACTCTTCACACACGAAAATAAGATGCATAACGAAAAGTCACATATAAGCCTTTACAAGAAGGCAAGTAGTAGTTAAAAGTATCGGTAGACAAAAGATAGTATAAGTTATTGTGGACCAAGTGCATAGGTAAAACACAATATAGGTTATTACCAACGAAGTAGGTAGATATTGTAGTGGAATACTTAATATAAGAGCCTCCATAAATAACATTATTCAAAAAGCCTTGAATAGATATAGAATAAGCCTCTAATCTCTCTCTCATGTATAGCACTACACATGGACAAAGAATGACATCAAATTATCAGCATCTCAAGTCAGTACCGATGAATTGTGTTACGTAATGAAACTAATCATTACAATAGAAAATTATAACAAAAGTATTAAACCACTTAGCAGAGTAAAAGAACAAATAATGGCAGAAACAATCTTCATCCTCTGAGCCTTCAATAACAATATTAGATAGACAAAGATCATGTCATAAATTGGTGAAGAAGAATCTTAATTAGATGGATATAGAAGCAATAGGTGGTTGCACACCAAGTAGAGAAAAATAAAGAAAACTAATCAAAATTGAGAGAGAAGCAGTCCCTAGGCTTATTAAACTTACTTTGATACTTTGTTAGAATTTTAGCCTCTGAAATCAACCTAAGGACTAAAGGGAAATTTAGAAGAAGAAGAAGAGTAGAAGAAAAGGGAGAGAGAGCTTATTTATGTGTATTTTGGCTCTCCTTAGTACTTTATTTATATGTAAAATCAAGTTTTAGTTTAGAAAAGTTTTTTAAAACCGAGTTACAATAAAATAATAATAATAATAAAAAAAAAAATCCAATTACATATTGGATAGTCTCTCAAATCTACTAGAAATGACATTGTTGTAATGAGATTATTTGTCAACCAAACAAAAGGAAAAATAGAAAGTAACTAAAATAAAAACTTCATCAATGGTGGGTTAGTAGAGCGGTTAAAAGGCCGACGTTTCATTTCCAGTTATAAAAAAAGCACCAGTACAAAAATAATAATAATAATAATAATAATAAAATAAAATAAAAACCTAAATTAAAACATAAGGTAATATTCAAAACATCTTTATTGTTATGATTTGAGCCTGTTTGCCTGTTGGCTTTGGCGGAGTCCAAAGAATGCAACCAATTCCCAACCTTAACATCTGGTTGAGAAAACCACCTGCTAAAATTATATTCATGGATCTAGTAGTCTCAGATCATGATCTCTGCTTCTCATTCTTGCACTTTTTCCCAAGATTGATCATTTCCACTAATTTAGAGGTGATCCAAATTTGCTAGATCAACATGTTTGTATGCCTTATTACCTGTTGTAATTAAAGATTTAACGATAATCACGAGTTTTCAGCAAAAAGTTTTTGGATTATGGCTTCTAATGCAATTATACCGTTCCTCTCAACTGTTCAAGTTGGAAAGAGTAGCTACAATAGAAAATCAATTACTTTCTTTTTTTTTTAATGAATATGAAACGAACCAGCCCAAACTGTACAATTGTAAGCGAAAAACCTGACGGCTCTTTGGTCCCATATCGGTGGAAGTTGGAACGAAAACTCTGGAGCGGTGTATATAGTAAGGCTTTTGTTTCATTAACAAATCACGCAGCCGTGTGGTAAGCACAGAGCGAACTATTCTTTCGCCTTTTACTAAAGAATACCGTGTGCTTGCCACTTTCAAACGGCATACGCCAATTTTTGAAGGGTGTCTCTCTTGGAGTGGGACCCTATAAGTCTATAATTACAAGCTGTTCCGGATGAACCTCATTGATTGGTACTTGTCTTTATTATTTTCTTTTCCGTTAAAATAATTGGGTGTTGTGTTTTTGCCACACGAAATTGTATTTGCAACTGGGTGCTTTGATATGGAATGGTGTGTTTACGGCAATGTTTGTATGATCATTGGTTTCAACCATGCCCTATCTCAAAAGGCACTGTCCGTGCTAACCATGTAAGATGGTTTTGTCATATTCCATTTTATGGTGTTTGGTTAGAAATATAAACAGATCTGATTGGAATTTGGACATCATGGGGCATGCAACCGGGGCTGTTTGCAATGGTGCTGTCGGAATTCATGCTTTGCAAGATTGATAGTGCAAAAGCCCACAAAACAAAACGGCCCAAGGGCCCGAGTTAGCTCATGACTAGACACCAAACAAACGCCGACGCAACCAAGGAACTCCATAGTGCGAAGCACCAAATATTAGGTAGCGAAACACGCGTCAGCACGCCAACAGCTGAACAGAGGCGGAAGGACAACACCGCCATGGATTGGATCGTAAGGCACCGCGGGAGAGCACCAAAAAGCCTCTAGAAAGGTCCTATAGTTTTCTTTTTCGATATGATCAGCAGTCTCTAACCGCATAGTTAGAGATGTTACAAAAAAAGATCATATAGAAATGTTCTTATACAAATAAAAATCTCTCGTTTGCATACATAAACGATTTTCTAAATACTAAATATAAGAGCCGAGATCGAAAACAGGTCGAATTTAAATCAGATTATCCATTGGATGTGTAAATTTATAATTGAATTAGAATTTGGTTAATAAATTAGATTATCCATTGGATGTGTAAAATAATGAATTAGAAGTAAAAGAGAAATACCTATCGAACAAAGTAATCCAATGGATAAAAATATTTAAAATCCGATTGGAGTTTTAAACTCATTATTGAGTGTAATGATGTATTGGTAGTTTAATGTAATTAGTTATTATTAATGAAAATTTTAAAGGATAATGACGTATACTCCAAAATTAAACTTTAATATGATACAAAAATCGTATACGGATAGTATCTGGTAAATATCTAATCGAACTAGAAAATATTTAACTTAAAATTGGCATATTCGAATTTGAATTCAATCATTAATTGAATCATCCGAATTCAAAATAAAGGATGCTCAAGATGATATGATACAAACAAACAACAACACCGGACATCCCACAGAGATACTATGAACCAAGTAATCCAACAAACGACAAAACCAAATAAGGGTCCGGATGAGACCCAAATCGGAGTAATGAATGGCAGTGACAAGGAAAAATAAAAATGAAGACACAGAGTGGTCCGGGAACAAAAAACCTCACACCCAAAATAGTGTAGAAGAGGAAGGACCAACCGCCCCAAAGTCACCACCAAAGAGTAGTGGCAAATGGGGGAAGCAAACAAAGATGATAAACGAGAATACAAAACATCAGAGACGAAAAACCATAACAGTGAACACGGCCAAGTAAACAACAAGGAGATCCTATTCCTAAGATAGTACAACAACGAAAACAAAAAACCCGGGGCAAAACCACATCGCAAGAAGTAACCACCGGAACCACCAACACTCCACTATCAATAGCAACAAAGGAGAGTCAAAGAGACCCCTAACCAACAAGAAAGAAAGGTATGGTCGAGCAGAAAATGGAGTAAAAGATGCGTCACGAAAATGGCAAGAATGCAAAAAGATCCACAATGGCCCAACACAAAAATGTAGTCAGGCAAGTATGATGCCACAAGAGGGCAGCAAACAGAGCACCGACAACAACAAAACACAATGGAGGCACGAGGTGAACACAAAGGCTGTTGAAGATATACGATAGAAAGCGAAGGACAAAGACCCGGCAGCTCAAACACAAAAACAAGACGAGAGACCAGAGCCCCACGAAGAGTAGAAGACACTTCAAAAGGCAGAATAGACAGCAAAAACCACAAAACATCGATGAAAAAGAAAAGAACAACAACCAACCCAGACAACAGCAGCGAAAGAGAATGCAAACCAAAGGGAAAGATCAATAAATAGCAAAAAAAAAAACAACACAAAGAAGCAAAAAGAGGGGAAAGGCAAAAACCAAGGGCAACGGCAACAGGCGCAAAAAAATAAAAACAAAAAAGGCACACAAAAGACACAAGATCAGACAGGGACAAAACAAGAAAGGGAAAAAACAGGAACCAAACCAGAAACAGCCGAGAAAAAAAAACCAACAACAGCACGAAAAGGGAAAATAGGATAGCCCAAAGGATAAGATGAACAAAGAGGCGAAGGAGGGAGCAAAGGCACCAAAGTAGATACAACATATAGTTAGTATCTTATGGGGGTTAGTCTGGGGTTTTCCAAGCCAACACCAGATTGGGGTCGAATGGGCAAATAGGAAAGAAAATCAATTACTTTCTTTTTATGAGTATATGAAAACCGGCCCAAAACTGTCCAATGTAAAAATGATAGTTGATGGCACTTGGTCCCATACCGGTTGGAAGTTAGAACGAAAATGCTGGAGCTGTGTATAAATTGAGGCTTTTGATTCATTAACAAATCACGCAGCCGTGTGGTAAGCACAGAGCGAACTATTCTTTCGCCTTTTACTAAAGAATACCGTGTGCTTGCCACTTACAAACGGCATACGCCAATTTTTGAAGGTTCTCTCTCTTGGAGTGGGACCCTAAAATTCTGTAGTAATAAAGAGTTGTCTATTGAACGACACATTTGATGCGTATTTCATGTAATGGTATTCATTCATTATCGGCTAATAGATCCAATTGGGTTAGAAGTCGGAAGTCGGAACAATTGAGAGTAATGGTATTTTTTGTTGATTGGTACGTGTGTTTGATGAAATAATTGAGAGGAATACTATTTTATTATTGTTAATGTCGGGTCAAACCCACAACTTCTCCATTGAGAAGCATGGATCTTTATGAGAGGAATACTATTTAGTGGTGCTACGAGAGGTGCTAAATGGACCGAATTAAGTTTAAATATGGTAATATCTAAATTTGAATCCGATTACTAAACACGATCGAATCTAAAGTGATCTAATGGATAAAAATATTCCAAATTCGAATGGGGTTTTAAATTCATTCTTGATTGTAGTGGTACATTGGTAGTTTTAATGTAATTAATTACTATCAATAAATTTTAATTAAGGGATAATGATGTATTCCCAAATTTAAACTTTAATCGGATACCAAAATTGTATACGAATAGTATCTATTAAATATCTAATCGAATTGGAAAATATTTGACTTAATATTGGACATTAAAATTCGAATCCGATCGCTAATCGAATCATCTAAATTCAAAAATAAAGTCGAAAATATCAAAGTTGGATGCCCTTAAGTGGAAACGTATACAAATCGAATTCAAATTTTCAACTATCCGGTACATCCATACATTTGGGATACTGTGTCTAATTGATATGTAATCCATACGAACGACATACACCAATTTTTAGAAGGGTCTCTCCCTTGGATTGAGACCCTAAAATTCTATAGTAATGACGGGTTCTGAGTGTTACATGTTAAAAATATTTACATGATTTTTTTTTTAGTAAACAACAATCTTATTCAAAGCGAGCGGAAGGTGAGGGTGAACATAATGCCACCAACCACTCAGTGGAAATCGGCCATTCCTCCGGGCCGAAACCGAAAGGGCCTTCTTGGTTAAGAGATCTGCTATTACATTAGAACTCCTAGGAATAAAGGCAGGGATACAATGGCAGAAGTTATCCATCAGATAGTGAATATCTTGGATCAAGGGTTCCACTGTCATCGGGGGTTGAATCTCACCTTCAAGATACCGAATTAACTGCTTGCAATCCAACTCAATTATTTGACACTTGTTTGAGTGGTCTTCCTTGTCTTAATTAGAATTATTTTCTTCCTCATCTTTACGCAAGTATAGTGCAAAAAAGGAACCTGTTGCTATCCCTGACTCTTTCCTTGCCTCCTTGGCATGCCATTCTTCCTCTTCTTCAATAAAGTAGTGGTTCAAAATGTGGTTGTGAAGTAATACATAAGCTATGACAATCTTTATTTGAGTTTTGAAATAAAACTCTACTTGAGTTTTCAATATTTTAAAATGTTTCTTCAGTAGACTGAAACACTTTCAATGACATTTTGTAACTTTGCATACTTCAAGTTAAATAACTCCTTTTCATTTTTGGGTATTTGATTTCCTCTTTGCCATTCCTTTAGATAGTACCTAACATTACGATATAACCTAGAAAAACCTCTCTGGTTTGCAAAGCCAGCATTTGCAAAATAATATTTAACAGTTGGAACCACTAATTTTCCATCTCCATTTCTGTTAATAGCATTATCAAATGCAAGAGTCGATCTGAGACTCTTTCCAACCAACAAGTATATATGTAAATTTTTTGTCATGGTCGTATGCAGTTAAAATGTTTTGTGTAATAAGATGCTTCTTGTCATGAAACTTTTAATGTTGTTTAACACGTACTCATGCAAGTATATGAGATCCAGCAATGGCTTCAATACATTTTATGAAGAATAGGTAGAAGTTCTTATGATTGTTTGCTATTTTTGAATGTGTGGTGAGACTAGGGGTTTTTAGAAGCAATGGATATAGTTTCATCATTGTATCTAATACTTTACTAAAGTATTTAACATTTGATTCGGGTTGTGTTGGTCGGGGTTGTAGTTGAGCTATTTTAACATGATCTTACTGAGTTCAAATTGACATTTAAAAAAAAAAAGAGAACAAGAAGAAACGAACACAACTAGACATCCCAACCTACTAGAGAGAGAGATTCCTAAAACCTACATTCTTTAAGATTGCATATTTTTCACCCATACACAACAGGCAACAACCTACTAGAATGACTAATTCTCTAAAACCAGGTGACAATACTTAATGCAATAGTGGCATTTGGCCTGAGCCCCATAATTTAGTTTAAGTTCTCATAAGACTATATTAGTAGAGCATTGAATGGAATCAATCAGTTAAATGTCATTACTAAGCCATGGAGAAAAGGATGACAACCATGGAATATAGTCACATCTACATTTGTTTCTTTCATGTTGATTATGTAGAAGTTATAAATCAAACCAACTATCTATACACAATTAAGCAAATTTTGCATTAACAAAAATACCCTATAGGTAATAGAAGAACCAAATGGTAGATCTAGATAAAATTCAAGTTGGGTTTAATTGAATTACTTTTGTATCTTCTCTAACATGCCCCCTCTATGGAAAAATAAGATATCAGTTAACAATTAGCTTAAAACACATATGAAAATGATCTCTCTCACTCCCTCATCTTCTTCTTCTATTTCATCTCACTTTTCTAATGTACGTCTAGCATGCTCTATAACATTAATTAATATGTTAAGCTTTCACATTACGATGACTTCAGATTGTCTCCTACTTGGAAAGAGTAGAACACACTTCTCACTTAAATAAGTCTAGAATAATTAAACTTTCATTTTCTGATTGAAATTTAAGAAAATGAATGAATCCATATCTTATACTCTTAACAATCTCAACAGCTGTATTTAATGTTTTATAAATGTTTATAATCCAACAATGGTCAAGGATCAATAAATTAGTCAAATATTAAATAAGTGCAACTCAGATTGCAAAAAAAAAAAAAAAAAAAAAAAAAAAAATAAAATAAAAAAAAAAAAAAAAAAATTCTGTAAATTTTGGGCATCATGAATATTGGGTATCATAAATTTTTTACTAGGTATCCTCCATTACTCTAAATTTAACTAGCTGATTTGTAAATTCTAACATATATTCTACCTTACACATATTGTAGCACTGAAAGGGATAGATTCGGATTGGCCCTAATTAGGATTAAGACTGGATCAAGATTAAGTGATTGCTTGATTAGGATCTGGTCAGGTCAAAGGCACCAGATGTTAGATATTTGAACCACTTGGTTTTTTTTAATTATTTTTATGCTAATGTTCAGTTTTGGCCCTTTTGGGTTTTCCAAGCCAACACCAGATTGGTTGGGGTCGAATGCACAAATTTGAAAGAGTAGCTGAAATAGAATATCAATTACTTTGTTTTTATATGAAACGAACCAGCCCAAACTGTACTAGTGTAAGCAAAATACTTGATGGCACTTGGTCCCATATCGGTTGAAAGTGAGAACGAAAATGCTGGAGCGGAGTATATCATGAGGCTTTTGTTTAGATAACAAAATCACGCAGCCGTGTGGTAAGCACAAAGCGAACTATTCTTTCGCCTTTTACTAAAGAATACCGTGTGCTTGCCACTGTCAAACGGCATACGCCAATTTTTGAAGGGTCTTTCTCTTGGAGTGGGACCCTAAAATTTTATAGTTAATGAAGTGTTCCGAGGCGATAATTTAAACTAGTTTGATGTCTAGCAACTTCCTGTGATCTGGCTTGAATCATGAGGTATTTAATTAACGCATTTGACATTTAGAATGCCAAGCTTCTAAGGGTCTCTCCTTAATGATGGCTCGAAGCATGTGCGAGGTGTTCGAGTTTGATTAACACACTTGCATGGCAGATGTTTGATTAAATAACTGAGAGGATTATTACAGGGCGCAACGGGCGGGCTGCCCCAGCCCAGGAAAGAGCCATCCCGCGGTCCGGGCCTAATGCGTCCACCCGCCTAATCGGGGGGGGCCCGTGGCCCTGGCCCCGCCGTGACCGCCGGCCCAGGCCCGCCTGCCTAATGCCTGCCCGGCCGCGATTGGCCCGGCCCAATGGCCGCCCAGCTTAATGGCCATATCTTTGGTCGTAAATATCAAATGTAAACGTAGTAATTAAAATACATATTAAAGTAATTAAATACTTAAATTCCAAACTCAATTCGAAAATAAAATATTAAAGATGTCAACAAATAATCCAAAACTTAGATTCAATATGTATTTAACTATTTATACCTATTTAGATTTTAGAGAAATAGAGAAACCAAATTAATTTGCTCTCTCTCTCTCTCTCTCTCTCTTCTTCTTTTTTCCTTTGGTTTTCTCCAGCAAAGAGTTAAAATTATTCATGAAATATAATAAGTAGAGAGAAGAATGTAATTAAATTTAGGCATATTTGAAAGTCAAGTCAATTATAGAGAATGTCACACAAACCTTGTAAACTTAGAAACATCGAGATTCATAATTCAAAAGGATCGATAAATGAAAATTTTATTTTCAAAATCAAGAATTTAAGCCGTAGGTAGGTATGTTTTCATTCACAACTGTTCAATAAATTGATATCTTTATTCAATACAAAAAATCATATTCAAAACCTGTTAACAAGTAAATCGACAATAATTTAGTATTCAACAAAAAAAGTATTTTTTCATAGTTAAAGAAAATGATGTTTTAGTTACAAACATAGCTATATGTTTTTATAATTTTTGAAATATCACGAGATTTGTTAGATATTCATGATGAGAAGTTAGGGTAAAGATTTGTTAGATATTAATTCTTTATGTAATAGTTTTTATTATTTATAATATATTATCTCGCCTTAGTCAAAAAACAAAATTCATATTTTATTGAACTAAAATGACTTAGTTGGAAAATAAAATTACTTTAAAATAATATAAAAAGTGAATTTATAGTCTAATATGATCAAAGTGACTAAATATCAAAATCAAGACTCATATCAATGTTAGTATGAAGATCGGGTAAAAATCTATACGAATACATGATCATCGCAAATTAATATTAAGATTAGAGCTAAAATTAGGTCGGGATCAGGCCAAATCAAATAAAGCTTATTACATTGGTAATGAGGTTATAGTTATTTTTATTAATTTTCTACAAAACAGATCATGAAAAGAAGGAAGAAAAGAAAAGGGGAGGGAGAGAAAAAAGAAAAAGAAAGGAAGAGGGAGGAAAGGAAAGAAAAAGGAGGCAAAAGAGAAAAAGGGGGGGACGGCAAAAGAAAGGGAAAAGGAAAAGGGGGGGAAAACGGGAAACCGGAAAGCGGGGCGGGGGAGGGGGTGGCAAACTGCACCCAATTATTACCTCTCATTGTTTCGTAGCGTTACTTGTGTGTTTTTGCCACAGGAAGTTGTGTTTACAACTCGGTTTTTGATATGAAATATTGTGTAATGGCAATGATTGTAGGATCATTGATTTCAACCATGCCATATCCGAAAAAAATATTTAACTAAAATGTAACATTTTTGCCATATTCTATTTCATGATGTGTACCAAACTTATGTGTAATCCATGTTTTTTTTTGGTTTTCTATCTGGATGAATTTTTTTACACTAAAAAATAAAAACATAAGTGAATTATGTAATGCATTTAAATATGACATCGAAATGTAAGTGTGGGAAAACAAGGTTTATCTTGGTTAACCAAACTATTTAATAGCAAAATAAATATTGGAGTTCTGATTTGTAAGAATAAAGTAATATGTAGAGAGAGAGGTATAGTCAGGGGTAGAGCCATAATTGAATATTGGGGGGGGGGGGAATAATGGGTCTGGATCACCTTTCTGTTAGACAAGCACTAATGTTTTTTTACCATACATATTATGGGCTAATGCGGGACTCACTTTGGATCCACCTCTGAATTATTTTATTATATTTGGCTGTGGAGTCCACATTAAAAAAATTAAATTAATGGACTGTAGATGTCCATTTCTATATATCCCAACGCTCCATCTTGCCGTCCCTAGCTATTGGTTAAGTATTCATGCACACATCAACACATTATTATTAGTTCTTAGTATACTAGTGCACCAATTGTTTGCATTATCTTGTATTATATCTTCATTATTTTGTGTTGGTGAGTTATGGTTTATGATCTCTACCTCATGTAGCTTTAAAGCTACAATCCATTGGTTCAAGCTATTAACACCTTCAATGGATTAGGTGTTTTTTGTTGAAAAACCCTCAAGTTTCTTTCTTGGCATATGTAATAGGAAGATATAATAAAACAGAAATAAACCATTTAGACTTGGATTTATCCAAAAGTGAGCCTTAGTTATGACACCAACTCAAGAGTGATGAGTCCTAGTGGTCCTGCTGCATGAATTATTTTCACCCAATCACATGATATGAATATATGCTAGATTGTTTAACTTCCCGTCCTGTATAAGGCACATTCTAGTTGACTATTTGAACATTGAGCTATTTTTGCCTGAATTGGTATTCCTGCATTCAACGCACACCAAAAGAAAACCTTAAATTTTGGATGTATTTG